>NC_049987.1:17095897-17116418 GCF_000003815.2 Branchiostoma floridae | reverse complement strand
AGGGATTATCTCACCATATACACCTCGGGCCGGGGCATTAACCCTTTATTATGTACTTCCTATATATATATGCCTATGTTTCAATGCTCACTCCCACACATACCTGGTTGTTGTTTACCATAATATAACTTGACCTTACCTTAGACCTTAGACCCTCCCGCAACTTGAAACTATGTAATAACTATGCACCATACTGTTTAAACAGTATGTTGTTTGTTCCAACAGTGTTTGTTCCATTTCAAAGACGTAATCTTTGATATTGAAACCTTCCATCATGATGGCATTGTTAATAAAAAATTTGAGACCATATTTCAAACATGGCCTTTAACTGTAAATTTAATCTAAAAACAGAATGGCTACTTCTGTTATGTACACATTGTATATAATAGAAGCAGCAAATAGTTTGGAGGCAGACTGAAGTGAGAACAGGTGGGTTACATTAAACACCTCTAGTACAGCAAGTACACCACAGTATATATGGTGGACAACTTCTAGTTCTAGAGACATTTGCAATGTTTTGACTTTGCAGTGTGCATATCTAAAGACTTTGCAGTGTGCATATCTAAAGAATCTGAAATTCTGAATCTGAAAAAAAAGACATGTTGTGTAAAAACATATTACATGCATTTTAAGGGAAGACACTGGGGGCAGAAGTCTGGAACAGTATACACATTGTCTGTTCAGGACTGCTAAGAGATTATCAGGGTTTGACAAGTTTTGAAAAATCCTATGGCCCTAATATACAGGGAAAGTACATGAACATGAAATGGTTCTTTAAAAAATGCTTTTTATGAAGGTAAGCTATGATGCCATAGCAGCAACAAAATTTCCTTCCTTTTCCCAATGCATGCTGCACGATAACTAATGGCCTCAGTATTGTCCTACATCTAGGTATTTCATATGTCAAAATAAACATCACAGCTTCTCGGATGCCCTTTGTATTGAAATCAAAGGCTTAATATAACTTGTGATCCAGTCTACTCTCAGAATGCATGATGTGATAAAAGCGCCCTCAGGTGATCCATGGCCTATCTGCAGGCTAACCTGAACGCAGGCAAGCAGGCAGTTAATCAGAAAGCTAACAAGAGTTCGTAGACCTCAGGCCTGCATGAAATGTATTGGGTTTCTGTAGACCTATTGTGTATTTTTGCCTTTTTGTCTGTTGTACGTGGTTGGAAAAATGAGCTTTTTACCCTGTTGGTTGTGCACCATGCAAAAGTCTGAAATTCCATTTTCTGAATTTGTAAGTTTGGACATGGATGAATATTACTTATTTTGGATTTCTTAAGTATGTAACTAACCAACCACAGTACCTTGAAGTTGTTGAGACGCAACCTTTTTTTTGTCTCAGATGGCCCATGTACATGTAGTTACTCTGTCACATGATATATTCAGTACTAATATCTTCCTATTTCAATGTACTGACCTAATGTAGCTGCTAAATCTCCTTGGTTTGTGTTCTTCCAATGATATTCATTAAAGATTTATTTCTGGGGTGTTATTCACTTGACATCGGAAGGTTACTTGCATAATTTGACCAATGATACTTTTATAGTAGTTCCATAGACATTAGACAATATGAATAGTGCTAGCCCCCATGATGCAGCAGCAACAGTTAGTCCCCAGGGTGGTATGATATTTTCATTCAATCCATCCAACCCAAATCTAAATCTCCTGTAGTATCTAAGCCAAATTTAACAGCATAATTTACTATGAAAAATGTCCTTGTCAATCCCATTTATAGATGGCAAGCTGCTGGCAATGGAAGCTTTGAAAACTTCAGAAGCTGTTGTAGTCAGAGAAAACACCCAGCAAACATCCCCCCAAACCAATGAGCAGTTGCTTAGAAGGGGAATTTCATCATATATTTGCCGCGACAAAATGCAACAAACGATACTGAATTTAAAACAGAACCAAGCTAAGCCTCCACCACTTAACCCTGCCTGTACTATAGATTAAGCAGGCCCAAAAACCAAGCGAATATGACTAGCCCAAAACTACAAATTACCTGTATACAGTATGGAATTGGAAATGGCATTACCAAAGAAACAAAAAGAAACACAGGACAAATCATACACATACCTTTCTCTTATGCCCACGCTCTATACAGTTCTCCTCCACATTAGAAAATTGCATCTTCTTCTGTTTAAGTTCAAGTTCAACCATGATTGCCAACAGGGTAAAGGAACTTGTACCAGAACTTTAAACTCAGTACTATACAGCTCTAGAAACACCACAAAGAGTAATAAGCAAACTCCAATTATACCTGACCAACAGATATATCATCTGGTACACTCCCGTCATCTGGCACACCGTCAGTGCCACTAAGACAGGGGATACAAAGTAACCTGATACATTGAAGGTTGCCCCAGGCCAGATGATGGTTCTACACCCAACCGTAATCTGTTTTCAGAACCAAGCAGATAATGGGGGGATGCCCCAACCACACAAAAACAGGGTCAACCTATACAGTATCAAGTTCAAGCACTAGGAGGCCCAAAATCAAACCTGACCACCAGGACACCACAAACAACTCACGTACCAAATAGCAACACAATGGTACCTTGCGTTCCGGAGATACAGCGCACGCCCCGTGCCTGCACAAAAGGTAACCTAAAATGTCAAGTTCAAGCACCAAGGGCGCCAAAATCAAAATTGAGCATTATTCAGCCACCGCCGACACATGTGCCAAATATCATCGCGCCAGCACCAGCCGTTCAGAAGATATAACTCCGGAAACACCCCTCCCGGACACAAAATTCAACCTGCCGGGTCAAGTTCAAACGCGACAAGGCCCAAAGTCAATCCTAGGCAACAGGCAACAACCCCCCACCCATGCACCAAAAATCGTCGCAATTGCGCGTATCGTTCCGGACACACAGCGCCAAAAGTGCCCAAAGAACACCAAAAATGCCACCTGCAATGTCAAGTTCAAACGCCAGGAGGCCCAAAATCAAACCTGAGTGTTAGGCTACCACCCCCAACCCACGTTCCAAAAATCGTCGTGCTCGCACCATCCGTTCACGAGATACAGCGCCCTACATCCCCGGCTACCGAAAAGTTTCCACCAGCATCAAAACCATACCTGCATACATGCAGGTAATAACTCAGGGACTATGCCACACAACCACAAGGCTACTGGCCTGAACCATTTTTTACTGGTCAGCAAAGGTCAAAAGACTATGTGAGTCAGTCTTGTCACCTTATCCCTTTCTTTACTGATATATTATGAAGTGTTGTGAGAGTTGGCAGTATATTACAAGTCATCATAGCATTGGGATAGGGTATACTGCGTTAGACCCCTGAAAAAAAGGTATATAATGTACAAATCACCTGTCTTGTCTATTCCTAGTTTATAAGCTGCACCAACATATAAGAAACAGTGTACACAATGTAATAGGAGAACTACATGACTGTGTAGCCATCACAAAGCCAAGTGAACAAAGGTGTAAACATGAGGTAATATGTGATCTATTATACCATGTAATGGTTTACAGAGTCGATCATAAGACTAACTCCTGATATAAATAGGCATGACCGCATGAAAAGTCCCAGCAGTGGTACAGGACAAGCCAGAGAGGGAAAAAAACAGAACTTTTGTCAGAAGAGAGAGAAAGGAGCAAGTCTCTACCCAGGCAGGTTTACAGCTGTGGAGTCTCAGAGATACAGGTGAGATTTATACAGGTTTGTTTATATCCTGACAGGTTACAGGGCGATGGAAGTGTACAAAGACTTGACGAATGTGTACTGTGGAGTCTGAACTGCTGGAGTACATGTATATCAACTAGGGCACAGACATTTTGTATTATTTTAAGCTAATTAATGGTGTCACAATGCTTTTAAAAGACAATACATGTGCTCAGAAGGGAGAAGGTTTCTCAACATCTAAGCCAAAAGTTCTATGAATAAAATATTATTCACTTGTAGTTGTACCAAGAAGATTAGAAAACATTGTGTATAATGGGTAAAGTTCTTAGATTGATTTGAATGTTTCTTGTTATGCCTCCACTTCTTAATTTGTAATCAGCACTTTATGGCCTATTAATGACTAGAGTGTATCTAATAATTAGTTACAAAGGTTTACAGTGCATATTACCTCCAAGACTAAAAAATACACTCATCTTAATCAACAGTCGGAGTTTGGAGTTGAAGTAGCAATATGTCTGACACCAATATGACCAGCCTGTCAGACAAGTTACAGGACCTGGAGTTGGGCCTCAAGAGTCATCAGCATGACCAAATAGTCAGCTATGGGCAGGCACTGAGGGAAGCCATTGTTGACATGGACCTCTTGATTGAGGTCGAAGTTTTGAAAAGTCTTGGAGACCTGCATCTTCAGAAAGGCAAGCTCAGCAAAGATTCGGCAGAGTTTGACAAGGCTGCTGCCCTGTATGCTGCTGCCCTACTGCGCTGCAAAGATCCAGACATGGGACAAACACTGGAACATCGTATCGGCTACATGGAGAAACTCTCCAGACAACTGCTGCAGGGGTACACTCCACACTTCCGGTGGTTGTTACCAGACTACTGGGGTACTGCTGACAGTAATGTCTTAAGGGTGGCAGAGATTTGTGACAAATTAGACAGAAGTAACAAAAAATCCCAACAATCCACTGCAGCTGAGGAGACTTACACAGAGACATTGGTTACTGCAATAGAAAACAGCGATATGTTCTTGGAGGTTGAGGTTTTGAAATCTTTAGGAGATTTCTATCTTGAGAAAGGCACGAAAACCTCTGATGTATCTCAGTTCTCCAAGGCAGCTGCCATGTACAAGAAAGGCCTGAGAAGTTGTGAGGATCCTGAGACAAAACAGACTCTGCACCATCGCATACGTTATGCAGAGAAGATCGGGGAAGCAGTAAAAATGGTAAGAAGTTACAATTTAGCAGTTAAGTCCCCATCATAATCACATAGTCAGAATCACACTTAGTGTATGAATGTCCTGCCATCAGAGAGTATGATTGCGCATATTTTTTTACCTCAGAAATTTACTGTCTCCTTGAACAAGGCTTGGTGTCCTGTGAACATCGGCCAATTTTTAAAAATTATGTGACGATCAAGAGAAGACCAGGTGTATACTACTGCTAAAAATGTCATTTAGAGCACACCGACTAATTGAGCAGTACTGTTGTAGATTTTCCTGCTGTGTGAAGGGTATTATATACTGTGTGCCTCACAAATATGATTAGGTGTGTAAAGTATAAGAAATACCTTACATGCAAATAGAAGCATAATTTACTTGGAAGATCTCTACTAGTACAAAGTGTATGAATTTTAGAAGAGTACAAGGCATATAAATGCTGACAATTATAAAATGATTATTTTGCTGCAGTCAGTATCAAATGAATCGAAACGGAGGCAGAGAAGACCGGCCGTAGGACACCAGTGTAGGAACATCAGAAAACCTGCTGCTACAAAGGGCCATAACCTCCATACAAACATACCAAGGTGGGGATACCTGTTAGACAGGTGCAATGATTTTCAAACTGATCCTTTCTCTTTGTATTGCCTTTGTCTGTTGTTTATAGAGCAAATATGCATAACTTGCAAAGTTGATTATTGCACTTGAGTATTACTGTTGAACTTGAAGATATGTGATTATGACAACTCTTTCATTGTTCATGGTTCTTAACAGTGATACTACAGGAAAGAGTAAAGTCACAGACATCAGTACTAGTACCGTAACATTGGGAGATAATGACAGGTTTGTGAATTACATGTACTTTCAATGCATTTGATTTCGCGGTGGTGGGAAAAAGGAGTGTTTGTGCATGGTGGTATTGAGTTTGCAGCAAGTGCCTGTGACCCTGCAAACTTAACTGTACTGTAAAGTAGTCACTTATATGAAAAACCCAGCGCCTCTACGCCAGCTGTTGCAAACCACTTACTGGTTGGTACAAACTGATAGTACCGCTGTAGACTTTGACAGTGCTGATGTGATCAAATGTCACTAATCTAACCCTATAATATGCCCTCTGAATACAGTACATTACTACTTTTTTACCCCGGTGCAATACAGTACATGAAGGTCACATGGAGAAATGTATGAACGTGAACTCTAAAATATTTTGATTTTGGATATGTGACCATGTATATAGTACGTAGTGAGAAGAGTGTGCTGTAGGTGACAATAGCACAAGACAGATTCTGAAGGAAAAGTGTCCGCGGTGGTTTTGAGTTGTGGTGAAGTGGCCAGCCTGAAAACCACAAAGAACATAAAACAACCACAAAAGCTTCTGCATTTAAAGTACTTGCATTAGATTTGGATCTAGATTGGGTATATCATCTATGCAGGCATACAACAATGAGCAAAGTTGAAATCTACTTCAAGCATTAATTTATTTGCATTTTTAGTTTGTAGCAATTTTCTATTACCATGTACAATTGATAGCTGATTTACAAGTATCACCAGCATACATTTTTTTTAGATTTTCCTAAATCAATGCATATCATGACATTCTTCTTATAAACATAGAACATATGAAGACCATCTGCAGGAAGGTTCCATTGCACTGCAGACAGGGGACCTGGACACGGCAGAACAAAACTTTGCAGCTGCTCTCAAGTCTGTTCATGTCAAAGGTAATATTAGTCTTTGCATACAGTTAGTCCAAACTCCAAAGGACATTATACTTTTTAGTCTATAGAAATTGCAAGATCTATCATTTAATAAAAGTTGATGAACTGCAATTAGATACAATTCAGGCTTGGCCTATATTCCTACCCTATCACTAAATTTTTGTATATCAGAATTTTACGTTTGCCAGTAAGACAAAGACAAGACTACAACTGACAACATTTCTTTATCTTTTGTTTCAGGTCAACACAGAGAAGAGGCAGAGCCCCTGTACAGGTTGGGTGAAGTCTACCTGAAGAGAGGAATCCTGTCAAAAGACGGAGGTGATTTCACCAAGGCTGCAGCACTCTGTAATGCAGCTCTGGTAAGATCAGAAAGAGAGGACATAGAGGAGGCAATCCAGGACATAACTAAATCATTTCTTGAGCATGTGCTGGGTATTGAACAAACAGAACAAATTGATGACACAGAGAAACATAAATTGATGTTGAATGGGGATCGTGACTATGCGGAGAGAGAAATAAAGAGGATCGATGAGGAAATAGATCCTTATAGCCTTAAGGAAGATGACCCTGAGTTAAGAGAAGTGGAGAAAAAGAGAGTGGAAGCTCTCCAAACACTGTTTGAGACTATTGTTGACCAACGAAAAACGTTCATAGCCGGGCTTGTACATGAATGTATAGAGGTTATGGGCCCCCCTCCCTGTAAGTACGCCATGATAGGCCTGGGTTCACAAGCCACGGGGTTGGTAACTCCATACTCTGATCTGGAATTTGCCATTTTGACAGAGGTGGAAACAGAACATAATGCTAATTATTTCCGCAACCTCACTCATTATCTGCACCTCAAAGTGATCAATCTGGGTGAAACCATTCTCCCAGCCATGGGGATTAAGACTCTAAATAATTTCTTCTCAGGGGACCCATTAGACAGCTGGTACTATGACTCTGTTACACCACGTGGGTTTTCGTTTGATGGAGCCATGCCAAATGCATGTAAGACACCACTGGGCAGGGGTAGTAACAGTACAGGAACAAGCGAACTTATCCACACACCAAGCAATATGATCAAAGTTCTTCAAGATGACTTTATGTTCCATTTAAAGAAAGGGTACCACCTTGCTAGTATCCTGGGAAATGTGTCTTTGATCACAGGAGAACAGGACCTGGTCGATGACCACAGGTCTTTATGGACTCAGCAACTTCAAGAAAATAATCAGACAATTCCTTTGGCAATGGCAAAAACTATACTTAATGAAAATGTGCAGACATTTCAAATCCAAGATCTAACTGCCAGTCTGTTAAATGTAAAGAAAGAAATGTATCGTTTTTCAAGTCTTGCAGTGTCCTCCTGGGCGCTACTTCATAACATACAACCGACCACAATCTGGGAGACTATCCAGGAGATGAAAAATGATGGGGTTGTCAATGCTGAGAACACACATCACTTGATGGTGATGGTCAGTATCTCAGCAGAACTGAGGCTGCGGACATACATGAACAATCATGGTCAGGTGGAAAACATGTCAGCCTTATCGTCAATATCGAGAGATACTGACATCGGGGCAAAACTGAAGAAAGTATTTTACTTCTCGAATAGACAGCAGCTCATGAGATACTATTACACAGCAAGGCCATTAAAGGAAGTCATTTCACTGCTGAGCAATAGCCAGCCACAGAAAAATCAGTCCATTTTGTTTGACAACTCTTCAGAACTGAAAGCAGAGGTTTATAAAAGTCTATGTGATTACCAAAGTTCTGCGACATGCACAGAAGAAACACTTCAGAATGAAATATCAACATATGGTGAGAACACCCCGCATATTGATGTTGCCAAAGCACTTAATGACTTAGGTAACACTTTGGTGAAACTTGGTGATCAAAGAAAGGCTGTTGGTTATTTTGAGCAGTCACTACAGATGGTGCGCCATATCTATGGTGATAACACTGCACATCCTAACATCACTACATCACTTAACAACTTGGGTAATGCCTGGAGGAACCTTGGTGATCGCAAAAAGGCCATCAGCTACTTTGAACAATCACTACAGATGCAGCAGATTATCTATGGTGATAACACTGCACATCCTGGCATTGCAGACTCACTTTACAACTTGGGTACTGCCTGGAGGGACCTTGGTGATCACAGAAAGGCCATCAGCTACAATGAACAGTCGCTAAAGATGAAGCGGATTATCTATGGTGATAACACTGCACATCCTGACATAGCCTCCTCACTTAACAACTTGGGTACCGCCTGGAGTGACCTTGGTGATAACAGAAAGGCCATCAGCTTCTATGAACAGTCACTGCAGATGAAGCAGATTATCTATGGTAAGGACACTGCACATCCAGACATTGCCGACTCACTTAACAACTTGGGTGCCTCCTGGAGGAACCTTGGTGATCACAGAAAGGCAATCAGCTACTATGAACAGTCGCTGAAGATGAAGCAGATTATCTATGGCGATAACACTGCACATCCTGGCATTGCCAACTCACTTAACAACTTGGGTGTCGCCTGGAGTGACCTTGGTGATCACAGAAAGGCCATCAGCTACTGTGAACAGTCACTACAGATGAGGCGGATTATCTATGGTGACAACACTGCACATTCTGACATTGCAGACTCACTTAACAACTTGGGTGCCGCCTGGAGGAACCTTGGTGATCACAGAAAGGCCCTCAACTACTATGAACAATCGCTAAGGATGAAGCAGATTATCTATGGTGCACATCCTGACATTGCAAAATCACTTAACAACCTGGGCAACGCATGGAGTGACCTTGGTGATTACAGAAAAGCCATTAGCTACTGTGAACAGTCACTTCAGATGATGCGGTCCATCTATGGTGAGGACACTGCACATCCTGATATTGCAGTTGTACTTAAAAATCTGTGTGTTGCCTGGAGAGACCTTGGTGATTACTCAAAAGCAATTTTCTATTTTGAGCTTATAATGGAACAGATGAATCAGAGGTTGAGTAATTAGATCCAAAATGCTGCATCTATATGAACTATATATTACATAATGACTGTCTCTCTTACTATAGGGAAGTCTATTGGTTAACACATCATTTGTAAATTACAGGAATGTATGCCTGAAATATCAGTTTCATTACAATACTGTCACTGTGATAGATGATTGTATACAGTGTCTTTGACTATTAGCTTTACCCGGTATTTCAATGTGATTTGCTTGCTGTACAGAGATATGCCATGTAATTAATGTAATTATCTTCCGTGATCTGTACATTAAACCTTTTACTGTATTTACACTGTCTTGTATATAATTGTAGTAATCAAGAAACAACATGTCTATTTCAATAAAAGTTTCTCATTCTTGAGAATCTAAAACCTACGTCAGTACATGTACCTGTAAGCAGTACTTCTTATTATATGCTTGCACATTTTTGTGACCACTTGCAAATTCTCACACATGAAATTTAGCTTCCTAAATGTTTCCATACTCTCTCCCATTCATACAAAGTTCCCATTTGTTATATTTACCATAACCTGAAACTATGTACTATGCATCATATTCTTTAACAGAACAGTGTTTGTTCCATTTTAGGACTTTGATATTGAAACCCACCATGGAATATTTGTTAAAAGATGCATGAATTAGCATTTGAGGCCATCTTCCAAACATAGCCTTTAACTGTGAATTCATTACAAAACAGAAAGGCTGCTTCTGTTATAGCCTGGAGTCCAGCCTTGTTCACTTTGGTCCGCTACTGAAGATAACTGTGCGGCAGGGTACTGACCTTTGGGAGCGGACCAAAGCAAACAGGGCTGGACTCCAGGTTACTTCTGTTAAGTACATATTGTACATAATAGAAGGAGCAGACATGTACAGTTTGGAGCCAGAAGTGAGCAGGCCCAGAGATGGGCACAATAGACGCCTCTATTACGACAACTACACCACAGTATATGTAGTGGATAATTTCCGCGGGATCTACTTTAAATTAAACTAAGTTCGAGAGACATTCGCCGTGTTCTAAGTTTGTGATGTGTACGCAGAGCACTTGTGCTGAATTGGATGGAAAATCCGTTGTTTTTTTGCTATATAATATCTATTTGATATTCTAGAACAGCATCATAAACAGAAGGTTATATATAATTCACTCATTCAACAAGTAGCAACAGAAAAACAATTTGCTAAAGCTATAAATTGTTTGGGTTTGAGAAATCACTGCAAAACTGTGAACATACAATGTAAAAGCACAACAAGTATTAATAAAAGCTTTACAATACAAGTACTACTACCAGTAGCACAGTGCTCAAAATACCCACTTGTGCACAATGCTAATGCAGTCACAATTCGCTTGGCGCAACTTAATTTTAAACCCAGGTTGCACACTGTGCAACCTGAAATTTTGCAGTTGGACCACTTTTCCCCCACCTAGGTGTATAAGTTTTACAGTAGCCAGTTGGGAAGACCGTTACTGGAAAAAAGGATAATGGGGAAGTACAGTGTAGATAATTTGAAGAAAGTAATAACTTGGAAGTGGGGTAACCTGAAATGTTGATGGGGCAACCTAGCATTTGACTTGGGATGTCGCCTGGGCAACCTGACTGAAAAAAGTATTTCAAGCACTGTAACATTACTAAGTACTCACCAGCAGATAGACGTCTGCCCTAAGGTCCTGTACCACAAACCTCAGGCAGTATTGTGACTCAGACTCCTTAAGAAGCTGCTGTGCCAGGATGCCATCCTGTCCAGGTGACACAGGTGTTACAGGTGAGCATGTGGAAACTTGAGCATGTACTGTGATGTCAGACAGGTACAGTTTGATAGCACCTGGAGGCTCTGGTGTCTCTTGTGCTGAGGTGGTCTTTTTCCCTGTAATGTGATAAATGTTGATATAGAGCCTTTTCATGGGACAGGGCAGGGCTCAAAATAGTTGTTGCATAATTATGCACTTTTGTGCACCCTAACTTGGAGCTGTGCACCTAATTTTTGACTGAGGCTGCACAGGTGCACCTATATATTTGTGTAGGATTATCTGTAAAGATATCATTGCTCACTGGTGTTCAGCATATTCTTGACATTTACACGTGTCAGACAATTTTGGTAAAACTTTTTTTGTTTAATTGCTTTGAATTTATATCTACAGCAAAATTAACTCCCTGCAAATTCAAAATAATTCACAATTACCAAATCAAATTTTTTCAATCCAGCTCAATTCAAGTTCTTTCCATAATCCTTTTCATAGCCTGAAAGTCAAACTATTGGCTTAATGGAACCCAGTACAAAGGTCACTGACCTGTAGTGACCCCTACGCCCACCTGACTTCTACATCGTTTGCATCTGACCAGTGGGGCTACTACCTGTGGAAAAAAAAAGTCTCTTAGCGAGATACAAATATAGTTTTTATGGCAATTTTGGCCATGAATCTTCTAAAGATGATACAAATATCTCACTAAAAATTTTGGTCAAAAGAACAAAAAACAAAAGTTACTGACAAAGCAGCATGTTTTTTCAAGGAAGACATATGCAAGAAATCAAGCTATTGCAGATACAATGTACATGTGGTAAAAGCTCATTTGAAAACATTGATAAGTAGCTGTAAAAGTGTGCATAAATAGTCTTTTTCCTATGCCCAAAGTAGCAAATGTCATGACATGTAACAACAGCACGCCCACGAGGTGTATTCAAAACAAACTGCAGAGAAAGAAATTTTAGAACATACCAGTATAGAATTCAAGCCCAACAACTTTTTCTTTAAAGATGGCAATGCCCCTGAGGTGTTACCAAAAATGATCATTGTATACAAACCATTTTGTCCTCTGAAACAACAATGTCCACGTTGTCACTGTGAATGGCCTTGGAGTGTACGAGAACGTGTCCGGTGCCAGTCAGGATGTCTGCCTGTCTGGGCGCGAGAGTCTGGGCGGCCATGTTTTGCGTGTCCGGACTCTTGTGACAGAAGCTGTGCGCGACCGCCTCCTGCCAGCCGTCAGAGGGGAGGGGAAGCACACGCTTGGCACAGCTGGGGGGAGGGGGTAGAATAAAGCCATATATTATATATTAGGACGTTACAGCATGAGTATGAAACTCACCTGCCTAGTAGGCTTGCTACTTGTCGCGCTTTCCAGCGCCTTGGGTTACAGAAATCATCAGTCAATAGGTTATTGGTTTGGCTAAAAGTAGTAAAACACAACAGACTATATAGAGGGTACGGACATAACAGAAGGTTCATACACTACAAGTATGCGGACACTACAGGGGGTGCAGACACTACAGGGGGTTCAGAGACTACAGGGGTACGGACACTACAGGGGTACGGACACTTCAGGGGGTACAGACATAACAGGCCTGTGGTCAGACACTGTAGGGGTACGGACACAGCAGGGGGTACAGACACTACAGAGTACGGACACTACAAGGGGTACGGACACTACAGGGGGTACGGACACTACAGGGGTCAGACACTGCAGGGGTACGGACACAGCAGGGGGTACAGACAATACAGGGTATGGACACTACAGGGGGTACAGACACTACAGGGGTCAGACACTGCATGGGGTACGGACACAGCAGGGGGTACAGACAATACAGGGTATGGACACTACAGGGGGTACGGATACTACAGGGGTCAGACACTGCAGGGGGTACAGATACTACAGGGGGTACAGACACTACAGGGGTACAGACACCACAGGGGGTATGGACACTACAGGGTGTATGGACACTACAGGGGTACGGACACTACAGGGGTCAGACACTACAAGGGTACGCTCACAGGAGGAGTTACGGATATTACAGGGGTACAGACACTACCGGGCACGGACACTACTAACCAACAGATACTGATCATAAAGGAATATCTTATTACAACGACGGTTTCAGCAGTTGTTGTCCACACATGGCACAGCACATTGTGGTTTGTCCAGGTTTGATATCTGGTCCATCCTCCTCTCTTCCATCATCCTCCTCCTCTTTTTGCTCCTCTTCCTCCTCCACTGACAGTCTCAGGTGTAGTCCATCTCCATCAAGCCACTTCAGTCCACTACAAGACTTGGGACGGACGCGGAAGCCATCCGGAAAGCGATAGATGGATTCGCCATCTCCAGATTTGACTGTGATTTTGTCTGGGTGAACAAGGACTGGTAGACTGGATGAGACAAGAATATGAATATTGAATTAGTTCCTGGGAAAAGCTAAGGTCTAAAATCTTCTTGCTTCCTGTGATTCAGGAAAGAATTTTCCTGATGCTACTTAACAATTTTTCTCATGAAATCTAAGCTGTGTACAATGACATAAATTTATAAAGACCAAGAAAGTTATACTTAATAGTGAGCCACCTTCTTAAAAGTCTTCTTTTTTTAATTTTGAAGCCTGGTATAGTGCCAACAAAATCCTCAAGATAGGCATTTTCTACAAATGTCAAAGCTCAGCGACTGTAAATTATATACATTAACTCTTCTTAGCCTGGCAAAGGGTCACAATAAGACAATGAGGTACTAAATAGTGGTATAACCGCCATGCAATAAAGTAAAGTAATTTTCCAGCCCACCCCACCCCGAAGTACACAAACATTAACATGCTACAGAAAAAAAGCTATCACACAACTTGAGAACACACCTTTTGTCCTCTTTAACAGCTTCTACAGGCAACACAAAATGCGCAGCTCCAACTTGCTTCTGGATTTCAACAAACAGCGTTTTCCCCTCCATACCGCTACCAACACCATGTGGTTACATCTACATCGAAACACAATTTAGCTGCCTAATGTACACAAAATTATGCCTGTAAAAATAGCTATTCAAATACTTGATATATACGCCAGTTAATTCCTTTCAGACAATAGCTAATATCTTGATGTTAATTTATATAAATATAGGATTACTTTTGTTGCAATTAGTCCCTTAAAGAGATATTTATCAAGATTTGAAGGAGCATAGAAAAGCTGGCATAAAGAATTTTACAATGACCACCTTTTTATGGCAAGAGCAAAGGTCATCTTCAACATGGCGGCTGTTGACCGATTTTCTTTCCTTGCAGCCGAAATTTCCAAGACTATCAACTATTACAATGATATTCTGGCGATTTTAGGTGCTGTGTATGTCGGAAAGAAGGTTCTTGACTTGATCCTTGGTTTTCTTGGCGGGACACGCGTGCATTTTGTCTCCAGGATCGGAAAGCCGGACTTGAGGTTGAGGTACGGGCCATGGGCTGTGGTAACAGGTGGGTTGGTTATTTCAGCCAAAGGGAATAATTGTAGAGATTAGAGACTCTTCAAAAATCATTTCTGGTATGTCTACAATAAATTATATCTGGCTACTATATGTTTCAGCAGTGCAGTTTCTGTATGTTCTGTCAGAGGGCGCTTACCTTCAAGTGGCTGTGTTCAGATCAGGCTGTGTGCCTTGCTTCTTTTGTGACTAATTCCATGTTCAACGAGTAATAGACTTCTTGTTGTAGTAAAGTACCTTATCATTAAGGTATTAGGCACAATTTTGTTCCAGAGAATATTGTCAGTTTTTGTGCTGATATATCTAAGTATATTGTATATAGTATATGTGTATTTTGCATTGTAGATTTATGAGCATCGTAATCTTAATGTGTCATTTTAAATACCTTTGCGTAGTGTCATAGTCTGGATAGACTGACTGACATAGTATATCTAAGTGGCTTTAAAAACATTGCAACTTGAGCATTTCTGTCGGAAGAAAATTCGTGTAAGAATGTTATTTATTCTGCAGGTTGCACAGATGGCATTGGGAAGGCGTACGCTCAGGAACTGGCCAGCCGTGGGGTCAACATCGTTCTCATCAGCAGAAACCAGACCAAACTGGAGAACACTGCACGCACCATCGAGTCTCTGTTTGGTGTGGAAACGGCCATCATTCAGGTATGTCATCATTGTTGTTGTTGTTGTTGTTGTTTCCATTCTTCTTATTATCCTCTTGTCATTTGTGGTACTACCTTTCATTCCTCTCTCTATTCACATATCTTTGTATCCTGTCTGTTTTAGCAAACTTTTAGCTCTATTATTTCGTTTTCAGAGCTTGAATACATGTACTTTTTGATGTTACCTGCCGCAAACTACAAGTTGGCAGACGTTTTATGTGGAAAAGCTTCTGAAAATAACCTCATCACTATTCCTGCCTTTCTAAGGCAATGGCATTCTTCAACAAATTGATTAAGCCTCTTCTTGCATACATCTGTAGTACTAGTAGCTTCTAGCAATTCTGGCTTTTAAAGGTTGCTGCATAGCTACATTACTTTTTATAATCCCAATCCACAACTTGTTAACATGTGTACCTACAATCTGAAAATTGCATGTTGCAGGTGTATATTGAACAGTAAAGGCCTGTTAGTTTTCTTACATTCCATTGTTACCCTGGTGGAATTGGAAGTCTTTGGTGTATCTGTCTGCTTGTTTGTGTGAGTGTTTTTCCACTCTTATTTCCATATGTTAGGCACATCAGGGACACTGACAGGAAGTTAGGCCAAAGGTCCTAGAATAGGTTGTCAAAGGTTATCTCTCATTTCCTCTCCATTTTCCTGCTGTATGTATATGTCTGTTGTGTTATGGGAGGTACTTGAGAAATGCATAGACTGTCAGCAAGAAATATACACAAACTTGTGCAAACTATTTCATAGAGTTATGAGATCTTCAATTTTTTGTTTTGTTTCACTGTTTGTTTCTTTGTTTCTTTCTACATATTTGTATATTTACCTCACCAGGCTGACTTCAGTAAAGGCAGGGAAATCTATGTGGGCATCGCAGAGACCCTTCGCGGGAAAGACGTCGGTATCCTGGTCAACAACGTCGGGCTGATGTACGACCATCCGCAGTTCTTCCTGGAGGTCCCTGAGAAGAAACTGTGGGACATCGTTAATGTCAACGTGGCAACGGTAACTATGGCAATATATGTACTAAACAACCATGGTATAGGATGAATATACATTACCTGTACTCTGTCTGAGAAGATGTATCTTGTTACAACATGTGCAAAAAGCTGTGTCACTTGTCAGTAGGCAAGAAGGAAAAGATACAACTGTAAATTGTCCTCTATTTGCTGTAGATTTTGTGCTGAACTCTTACAGTAAACCATTACACTATCACTATGTACTCTGGGTTACTTCGGGGTTACTGTATTGTTTCAATGTTAATAGCGAATGTCAAACACAGCAAACATAAAATGATAACAATAACTGAAAACAAGTAATATGTCAAAATCTTGCAAGTGTTCATATTTACCTATATAGCTAGCCAAAGGCTGCCTACCCCTGTGTCAGGGATCCCAGCAGCATTATCATCAAATACTGGATACTACTATATGCATATAGTATATTGTATTTTTCAGGTGACAATGATGACACACCTCGTGTTACCAGGGATGGTAGAACGTCAGCGTGGAGCTGTTGTGAACATTGCTTCTGCTTCTAGCTTAAGGCCCACACCTCTGATGACAGCTTACTCCGCCACTAAGGTATTACATGCATTATATTGTGCATTATGGTAGTCTTCATAGACCTCAAAAAAATGGGCCAGAATCTTGCTTCTTGACTTATAAGTCTACAGTGGAGAAATTGTTTTGGGTGTGTCTGCATGTGTGTGTTTGTGTGTCTGGATTTTTGTAGTCACAAATATGGATTACAATCGCTATGATATTCAGTACATTGTATGTGGGTAGGTATTGGGATGACAAAGGTCAAGGTCGATGTTTGGCCCCCTAGTATGTGAACTTGGTACTGCAGCAGAACTTTCATTTTTTGTATCTTTTGACCTGGTCATGCTGTGGTCTTCACTTTTTGGTTGTCGATAACTTGTGATGTTAGGAAGAATTGATATATGTTTGGGCCCCCTAGCAGCTTGTTCATGTACAATTTCAGCTACATATTCTAAGAAAATAGCATACCAGGAAGTCTGTAGGCTCAAAGTAGACCCTGAGCACATGATAGTGGTGTTTGCCCTGTCCATCCCTCCAGGCATATGTTGATCACTTCAGCCAGGCCCTACAATACGAGTACAAAGACTCTGGCATCACGGTGCAGTGTCTCACACCGTACTACGTCGCCACCAACATGACGGCGTACAGTGACATCATCCACAATCCCAGTATCGTCATTCCGTCCGCGACCGGTTACGCCAGGGCCGCGCTGTCTACGCTGGGGGTCTCCGCTAGAACTACAGGGTACTGGCCGCACACTATAGCACAGGTCAGTCATATATACTGTCAGTCATACATATCTTGAGATGTTCGCAGTGATTTTAAATTCACGATTTTCGTCATGACCTCTCTACTGCAAATACATGACACACATTACAAATATGTGTTTCCAATGCATTTCTACTGTATTACAGTATGATTTCAAGCGTGAATTTTAAAACATTGCATGAATCTTTCCTCTTCTATTGGTAAATGAAACCACCACAAATAAAGTAAATGAGCTTACAGTTTTCTTTTCAAAATGTAACCTCTAGGTTGCCGTTACAAATGTTGTATGCAGAAAGTTTATTTTCATAGGCTTTTGATGTCTTGCTGTGTAAAATAACAGATCTTCAAAGGACGAAAAATGAAAAAAAAATCCTTTAAACACCATTTACGGTATGTATATAGCAGTGCCCATCTTGTTTCCATTGCCATTGGGCCACATACATTGTAACTGTGTAAACCCTACAGCGGCAGATTAATCCATTGGTAGTGGTGTGTGTTCATCTTGCATTAATTCTCTTGTGCTGTCAGAGTGCTCTTTAAAGGAGAGAAAGCAACATGATGTACCATTTTGAAGTCTTTAGTAAGGCTCGCTCCCGCACATCTACCACACACATGCAACTTTACCTACTAGTACTAGGCCATTGCTGGTGTGTGAAAATATCCTGAAACTCTAACGATGTAAACCTTGAAATTTTCACAGGGACCTTTCCATTGCAAAATTATGACTCCTTGAACATGCATGCATGCCCATTGTATTGCAGAATTGTCCCAGTCGCCAATGTAAAACAATACAAAAATCTCCTTTCCTGCTGAAAAATTAAGTCCCGCAAAAATTTACCGTAATTTTTACATCTTTTTCCCTCTCCTCCAGTGGTTTGCCACCAGACTGTTCTCAGAGGACTTGTACATTTGGGTGGCTTACCGGTTCAACAGTGCCCTCCGCAGACAAGTCATGGAAAAGAAACAAAGAAAATTAAAGTCCAAGTGATGACCATTTTGTTAACATCAAAAGATATGGTTGTACCTGCAAGATAGACCTCTACTTCTGTCAAAGAGTAAACTGGTCTATTCAGTAACAAAATCTGCAGTGGTTAGGCCTATAGGAAAAAAATGTATATAATTATAGTATAATTGGACTAGTCCCAAGGGACCCATTAACGCTTTTGCATATTCACTATGCTTTAGTATGTACTCAATAAAAGTATAAAGTTGATTGGGTAAAGCGTTTTGGAGTCATGGACTGGAGTCCAAAATTAGAGTGTTTTTCCATAATTAAAAAGACGCCTGTTTGTCGTGTTTGCTTTTTCAGTCCTGAAGAAATAGGGTAGGTAGGTAGGGATTATCTTTCTTTTTTTTGTTATGTTTTTTAGGCAGGCCCAAACTCCAGTGAGACATATTACAATACAGTTGAACAAAGTAAACTGAAATGTATGAGGACACTAAGTGTCTTTCAATGTCAAACTTTAATATTGTGCATAATAGATACATTTATCCTTCATTAGATAGGACAAGCTAGCAGTGTTTTTACTTCAATACACAACAGGCTAAATAAAAATTCTAACTGGAAACTTTGTAACTTCAGTGCCAACCAACCAACTTTACATACATATTGGTAACAAGTTGCAATAGAGTCCAAAGTCAGATGATAGCTTTAAGCTTGCTGTGAGGTTAGTGTGGAAAAGGATATATGAAAAGCTAAATGTTTTGATCAATGTTTTTCATGTGATACATGGTATTTACAAACAACTATTTGCAGAAAGTTCTATTTAATATCTGATTTTTTTGTTCCTTTAATCAAACTTTATAACTTTGAACTGTTTTTTTATATGTTCTGTACAGGTTTTAATGTGTTGTATGTTTCCATAAAATTTGTTCTGAGTAGCATTCAAAGAATTTTCAACAATGCTGCTAGTATCTGATCATGTGTTCATTCCTGCGATCAGGTTTTGTGAATCGCTATGCATTTCAAAATTTGTAAATCAATACCTGGTTAAATTAATTTACAGCAATTTGCATAAGTTTGTAAACTATGTGTTTCAAAATGTTATGATGCATATTAAGATGAATGTTATGATTGAAATTATTGTAATAAGAACACATTTTATTGCTGTTTTCAATCAAAGTTCTAGTAGACATAGCCCTATACCCATCTGAAATGATATTCAAATGCATGGTATGATGCAAAGATTCAACAACTAGTACTGCCAAGATGAGATTTTTTGTACTCTCACCTCTCAAATAGAAGTACCCCCTGGAATAAAAGTACCCCCCGGACAAATCTTCAAAATCTAATAAAAGTACCCCCTGGAATAAAAGTACCCCCCGGAAAAATACCAAATTGACATGTAAACTGTGCCCATGCTACTTCAGTCCAAGAGAAGATGATAAGCAGGTAGGCTCTTTTTATTTATTTATGCCTCAGTACCATATCAGTTATTTTTTTATTTTTTATTTTTTATTACCATATCAGTTAATAATGAACAGAATAATTCCCATGTTATTGCACATATTTTGTTTATCTGAGTGTCACACCATCAACAAAGATTAAAATAAAAGTAAAAAAAATGACTGAAAATAAAAATTGAAGAAATAAAAAAAGAAGTTTATCTTATAATCATTGTTACAAAATAACATTTTGAAGAAAAATTCCAACTTAGAATACCTTATTCACCACTTGTGCTATTTTCAATGTTGCAGAAACCAAGGTCATAGACACTGCCCCCTATCGAGAATACCGGTACTGCAGAAAATATATGATTCTCT
>NC_049987.1:17091727-17094184 GCF_000003815.2 Branchiostoma floridae | reverse complement strand
TTTGTTTTGGATGATTTTTTCGTTGCTGGAACATTAAAACAAGTTGACTACGGGTGAAAAATAGTGGAAAAGTATTGGTAACTTTTTAATTTGTTTGGTTGGTGGTTAATTTCTGTGTTTTGATAGAGAATTTACGGAAGTAAGCGACTGTGTGTGTAGCATGTGACCTCGATGTTTTCGTCTTTGTTCAGCGCAACATTTCAAGATTTTTGGAAGGTTAAAGATGGTCTAAAACGAAAAGGATATATTTTTTTACGAGTCCAGTACCGAATCACTTGTGTTCCGCTATTTTTGGACCTGAACCGAAACGTTTTTGCAAGTCCAGAACTGGTCCTGCGTACCGGTACGCATCCCTAGTTATGTTTGGGTCATAGCGCTAGCGGCAGGGAAATCCGCGATGCCTCGTCCGAAAAATAGTGAATATTAAGCAAAAATACAGCGGAAATATGGGCAGAGAATACCAAACTTTCAATATTTTTGGGGTCCCTGGTTAGTAAAGAAAGCCCCAATTTGAAAAAAAATAAACGTACCGTCTAAAATAAGGACGTACCGGGTGGATTTTGAGGCGGAAAAAAATAAACGTACCGGTACGTTTATTTGAGAGGTGAGAGTAGTCTTTTACCATCATGAGGGACTCTATGCAAACATTTTGTTGGCAATATATGTGTAGACATTTTGTGGTGATCATCTTTTAGCTGCAGATAGACACTTGACATATGGCACAATGAATGACATATGTTTGAAAATTTCTTATAAATGCATGCAGCACAAGGTAAAATCTTCTTTTAAATGATATTTCCAAAATCCTATCGACAAAAGCTATCCATTGCTCTTCTATTTCAGTAATAAGTGCCACATTGAAAAGAAGTTCAATTTACAACATAGACAAGAAGTGATCCTAGTATCTTTCCATTAGTCTTTCCATTGGACATCTTCTAAGTCCTTCAAGCATGCAAAAGCACTTTCTACAAGTCCAGGTAAGTACGGGTCACAAAAAAATGCTGCCTGTCCCTAATGTATTGGACCTTCTTGTCCTAACTGAAGAGAGAGTGACCCATTAAAGTTGTCTGGGAATTATTTGGATGTACGTTTGAGTGGGTTATAGAGATGTTTCTGAAGTGGTTTTCAATATGAGCTATAGCGCTTACAAGTGTGCTTCTGCAGTTTCAGGCATTTAAACCACCTCTAGTAACACATATGCGCGACAGAAGTACCTGTTGAGCCAATACAAGATGTTCTTGATGGTTTTAGGTTAAGGTATTTTTAGAGTATTAGATGAACCAATGACATATTATTACATATACTGCCTTTGGATGAACTTGCTGCGATCACGCTATCACAATGATTGACACCTTTTCATGTACCAAATATTGTTAACGTTATTTCAGTGGCACCATGAGTCATGTTCGATAGTACTTGTAGATGGAAACACAGACATACAAACAAAAAGGAGCCCCAAAAGAATACCTTTTGCGGCACAGGTAAACCTCCTTCATAGGGGTAAAAAGGGAATTTCGTTAAATCTAGTTTGTTTACAGTGGCTGTGTGTGTCCGTCTGCCTGTACGTGTGTTGGGTAAGTTTTTTTAGGACGGAAAGAAGTAGTTTAGATTTGGCCCCCTATAGCGGCTTGTTTTGAAATTGCAGGGGCGTTTTTGTTGGAAACATTGAAAGCAAATAGGGTAAGAAAATGGACCAACATCGTCTACAACATCTAACAAGAAATAGTTTATTTGTAATATGTTAATTGCAAATTTATACCCGAGGGCTAATTAGAACTACACATGATATTGATAAAACAATTATAATTGAAAATTGACCATTTATCATACTATATTGGCGTATAATCAACCAAGGCTAGCATTACTGCGTTTTGACTTTTCTTTCAGGACAGTGCAAATTTGACTTCTCATTTACATCTAGTACAACGTTGTGAGTTCGTTGTTTAAACATTCGAGGAAAATACGAATTCTTGTAATTCAGTACCAAGGACAGGGACTACAATACTCACAGTGAGGTTTCATTAAATGTACTAACAACAGATATTTGTAACGCACGAATGTAAATTCAATGAAAATACGGTACCACACATTTCAGACGGCCATTGGTGACTGTTATAGTTTGAGTCTACTTAGCTTGTAATTCAGTACCAAGGATAGAGTCTGCAATACTTAGTGATTTTCTTACACTATACAATCGACAGGTATGTGTAACGCACATCTACCGCCATGTAAAATCAGTAGACATAAGGAACTACTCGTTTAAAACGACCAATGGTGACGGTTATAATTTGAGTAGACGACGGTCACGTTGCAAGTATCCTCTGATAACGAGAAACGCCGAACTGGCTTCCACTAGCCCTAACGGTATAAATCCGCATCACAGGGGGAAGCCCGGTATTGTGTGTGCGCGCCCGTGCTCCAGGGCACCTCCAACTTCCCGCCCGTCTCCCCCTGAAT
>NC_049987.1:17089287-17091138 GCF_000003815.2 Branchiostoma floridae | reverse complement strand
TGAAGCGTACTAATATCTGTTTAAAAACGGTGTGTAAAACACAGTGCGCCCTCAAAAACCGCCGTGCGTTTCCGCCATAATGCTTTTTCCCTCAGCCGATTAATCAGACGATCTGGTCTTAGAAGGGTGACTACGCACTTCGGTTGCTACGCAACCAACTGCAGGTCCCAGCAAACCACATCCAGTGAATTGCTAACTGCGGGGAATGCAGCAAGAGAAAAAAGATAATAGCTTCTCATGAAAATGGAATGTAAAGATTCTCTTACATATGAATAGCATGATTGTAAGATATGAATTTGGTTGAGTGTATGAATAGAATCCTGATGAGTTTGATGCGTTGAAAATGAATAAACCCCGAAGTATGACGTATTTTACGACGAGGTTTTTTATTCTGACGTCCAATGATTTGTGTAAGGTCAGTTCTGCATAATTGCCAAGCTGCGGCTTAAGCGTGGTATCTTATCATGCTAGACATATGAGTTGTTCAGACGAAATGAGTACGATTTAAGATAAAGAAAACTAGTGGTGTTGGGTTCAAAATGACAAGACTTCAAAATTTTCGTAAAACTAATTAAAGTGAAAAGTTCAGCGTGCGTATCCTCAATGAAAAACAAAATCACCATATTTACACATATTTGCACGTTTCATAGTAGATGCTTCAGAAACATACTGAATTTTTTTTAAATATTTTCCTTTGTTCTTCGATATCTAAAAAGCCTCCGTTAATATCAAATGGTGATGTTTAAGCTATAGGTGACAATGCCATAATGAAAAGTAAATTGCATGTCACTCTGTATGGTACATAAGAAGATTAGAATATCTAAAGCAATTGTATTTTGTCGTCAAGTGTTTTTGCCGTCTGCTTGTGACACGTGTCGTGGCAACAAACGCTTGTGATTGGTCCATCTGGCGGTGACAGTTACGGGAACATTTTGAAGGTTGGAGGCCTCATACTTGAATGTGAGATCATAATCAAAATGATTCGTTGAAGATAAGTGCAAATGTATGCACTACTGACGTGACAAAAGTTACATTATTTCGTTTTGGGGTTTAATGTTTAATCCACCTCTTTTGGCTAAATTAATTATATTTCCTAATGTAAATTAATATTCTTGATGTAATTCTTAAAAAGACTAAGATAAATTTCCACAAACATCGTCACTACTTTTCAATTACACTTGCTTCTAGAAAAAAATCGACATGAATCATTTCAACAGTGAAATTCAGTGTTAGAAATACATTAACTTCTATCTTTGAAGGTTATTTTTATCGAAAATATTATTCAGATTTTGAAATTTTGCTCAGCCATGCAAAAAGCGTACGAGAAACTAGTACTGTTACAATAGTTACCACCAAAAATGCTTTGGAACTGCGATTTAGAGATTATACCTTCAATCAAAAACATTTGCACCATACCAAGGACATGGCTAACAAAGTGATTTTATCTTTGCAATGGCTCGCTTCGTTTCGAAAATGGCCATGAAATGGCCTGGCTGAAATGGACCCTGTAAGTTGACTGTGATAGCGGCCAGCGCATTTCAAGCTGAACGACTTTAGCGTGCTATAAGTGGACAGCGCATTACATGGCGTTTCTGGAAAGCGATTGGCTTTTAGGCCGCGTCAACTCAAACACTTGAACAGATCGCATGGTCTAACATCTATAGTTACGAATCTAGATAGTCTAACACTGGTACTACGCATCTACATAGTCTAACATCCATTCATCTACATGACTGTGTATAGTCTACATTTACGCATCTACATAATGTAACACCGGTACTACACATCTACATAGCCCAACCTCTACACATCTACATAGTACAACTTCTACACATCTACATAGCCCAACCT
>NC_049987.1:17082027-17086598 GCF_000003815.2 Branchiostoma floridae | reverse complement strand
ATAGTGTGACATCTACACATCTACATAGTCTAGCATCTACACATCTACATAGTCTAGCATCTACACATCTACATAGTGGAGCATTTACACATCTACATAGTTCGGCATCTACAATAGTCTAATGCCGGTACTACACATCTACATCGTCTAACATCTACACATCTAAATAGTCTAAAACTGGTACTACACATCTATATAGTGCAACATCTGCACATCTACATGGTCTATCATCTATTCATCTACATGGTCTAACATCTAGACAATCTACATACTCCAACATCCATACATCTCCATAGTCCCTGGGAATTTCACCAGCTGTCTGATACAGATAAGGCAAGGTCGGCCTATCACAATATTTAGATCCTCCAGGGCAAGCATCCTTACATTGGTAGATAATTTGAAATACTGAATTATCGAAAGCAAACATCCCCCAAATACTTTTCTAGTAATGTTAAATAAAGTGGAATTCTAATCTCCAAGGAGTAGTTTAAGCTTTGTATATACTTCTTGTTGTCGCCATTTACCTGATAGAAAAAGGGTGCAAAAAGTCTCAAGAAGACGACTGAAATTCATGGTCTTACGCTGTACATCTGTTTTGTGATAATATTCCAGCACTTTGTCTTACAAAGTGCTTTGTTGCAAATACTCGTTTAAAGTCGTCGTGTGATTTAAGATACTAAAACAGGCTGTTACAGAACCAACCACGGACAAGGATTCAATACAGCCTTTCTGTAACAAGACAGCTTAAACATACGAAATATACTTGTAAGGCAAACCCGACAATACTTGCGATTAGGTGTGGATACCAGTACAGAAAATTCATGTAAAAATATGACCTCTTCTCTACTTCGCTCTTCTTATCTTCTTGGACCTGTAAAGCCCAAAACACGTGAACGCCTGACGGTATAACCTGTTCATTTTAGAATCGGCCCAACATTCGGTCCATATTTTTTTCTGGACCGGTCTAACAAAAAAAAAAACGATTTTGTATCGGTACATCGTACCGGTCCCCACCTCTACCTGCGATCGTAGAACCGATCTCACGACCAAAATGACCAGGCCCTTGCCGTGAAACATCACACGGGTTTCGGACTGCCTCTACTCGCTCCACAACCACAAGGTGCCCCGTGGCGCCAATCCTGCCAAATTTGCTAAATGGAACCGAAAAAGATGGATTTAATTGGGACGTCTACCATGTGGTTGGTGGAGGGAGACAGTCATCACTGGTGTGTACTGTAAAATTTGACATGCAAGCGGTCGTTTTATTTTCACGTTTTTCGCTAATCAAGAAATGATTTCGCATGTACGCACTACAGAAGGAATTCAACCGCGAATTCAAATGGCAAGAAAATTGCGTTTCCTCTCCTACCGCAAAATTAAGCAAAAACAGTAAAAGAATTTACAGTTATAAAATCTCTTAGCGACAACCTATTGAACCTACACGTTCTAGGGTAGAAGCAGCTGTGCATTGTGGTAAAGTGAACTTTTTTAAACGGTTACACTTTCAAATCATCATTTTGATACCTTGGTATATGAACAAGACAACTAACTAAACGCTTTCAATTAGGCCAAATAGTATCTTCCTCTTGAATAACGGTTTACTATATAGAAATTTTGCTGCCCTAGCTGTGTAATGTTCGGTTTCTTGTGTTGTGTTTTCACAGATGTCAACGATGTGTCTGTGTGTTTGTGTGTGTGTATGTGTGCGTTAGTGTGTGTGTGAGTATTTGTCATGTTTCTGACATGCTAAATTATAAAATGTAACTGCTACTGTGTTGGTTCAGCGCGGCTTGTCCCCGGATGAACGCTAACCTTCGCCTGACATTTACACACCCTGACGCGCAAAGAGAAAAACACGCGC
Source organism: Branchiostoma floridae (assembly GCF_000003815.2). Classification (NCBI taxonomy): domain Eukaryota; kingdom Metazoa; phylum Chordata; class Leptocardii; order Amphioxiformes; family Branchiostomatidae; genus Branchiostoma; species Branchiostoma floridae. The sequence continues at coordinate 17,084,737 of NC_049987.1, read as the reverse complement.
CTGTCGCAAAACGTGACAGTGGCACGTTCCTCAGTTTCAAAATGCCACAAAACATTTTCATAACGTGCCCATCTTGTTCCTTAACGTTAACGTTGTCTGTGAACCAGAAGTACGACGAATTACCACGCAACAATATGCAGAAGTTATTCTCTTCAGAATTTTCGCTCATGTCAATCTAAAGCCCCTGTCTCACCAAGCGGAGGCACTGTGGAGGCACTGCGGAGGCACTGCGGAGGCATTTTACCACTTGCGATTTTTTTAATTCCAAAAACAGCGCGTTTATTTGAAGGACGTTGGATTTCGTTGGAGGCACGTTTGTGTTGTCGAAATCAACAGTGCCTCCAAAGTGCCTCTGCTTGGTGAGATAGGGACTTGAGTAAAATTCCTATTTCTCAAGAATTCAAATCTTCACACGAACATTTCTTATCTTTGTCACGGGCTCGTCTGGTCTCTTTGTTTATGAATCCGAAATAAGAATAAGACGAATTTTAGACAAGTGTCAACAACTTTGTTAATGATAAACCGTACGACAGTTTTCTACGTCTAGACTAGTAAGAGATGATTTCATTTTTGCAGTTAGTACTTCATCAACAACTTCTTTAGCTATAAACTGGTACTCTTTTATCAAGGAAGGACGCGGTTACACAGTCGTTCGATTGTTTTACGATCCATGGGGACACTCTTGGGGTTGTCGAGCAGGTGTCGTACATGTATCGTACATGTTTTGTTCCAGAAAAGGCTGCCTTACTCTTAGATCCTTCTCTGTGGTTGGTTCTGTCGCAGTAATCTTGAAAATTCTCCTGCATCGATCAAAATCGCAAATGTGGTATCTCATTGCACTTGGGGCACCGACACGGCACTGCGGGGTTCGAAAGATTACTCAACGAATTTCAGAGATAAAGAATACATTTTCTCACGTTTTGTGCCTTTTTTGTCTTCCAAGTCATACTTTTACGTATTGAACAATATCTAAAATTATTATTGTTGTTATTATCTAAGTTATTGTTTTTTTGTTATTTTGGCAAAAATACCAAAACAGTGCCGCAGTGAACGAACCTCGCAGTGCCGCACCGGTGCCCCAAGTGCAGTGAGATTCCACCTTAAAGTCTTACTACGAATGTGTCCTCGTCGTGCGTCAAACATCTTTTTTATCTATCACCCTCGGCGTCGTGACGTCATTCTGCGTAAGAGTGACCTCTGATCCCTATTTTGATGAAACACGCTGCCAAAGGGAATAAGCACGGTTTCTTTTCATGTTCAATCGAGATGAAATCGTTCAAACGTTACATTTGAAGACGCCGTATTCTGACCGATTATGCCTTATCTTCAAACTTGCCATCATATTAGAAACAAAAAAATTCATTTTCATTTTCATTTCACTGAGGAAGAAAAGGTGGATGCCTTTCGAAACGTCTATTAAATTTTCCAGAATTGAAGAGTGAATCTTCTTCAATTTTAACAATACCTGGATGTCTAATGTTCACAAACATATTAGAAACAGTATCTCCAAATCGTAATGAAGCCACTACATTTATTTACAGTTATTTGATTGACAGGTAACATTCGTGGCAAAATTTAAAATTATTTACGCTGAAAGGGAAACATAGATGTTTTGCAGTCTATACCAGATACTGTAGAGTTCCATGCTTGGAGAAAAGAACATGGTCATATGTTTTACAATATCAAGTATGCGACAGTCTTTCTTGTGCTCGCTGCACTTTTACATCCTTTCTGTTTTGGTGTTGCCAAGTTTAGAATGCAACAGGTGCAAGCCTTGATAAACAGGGTACAATAACATCATGTAACTGGCAAAACACAGCCAACACTGATAGACTAAAAAAAAACCTCCCTTTGAATTAGTAGCTTGTTGTAGGACCCATGTCATGTCTGACTAATGACTAGTTCTACCACCTCTGAGCAGTATTTCCTGCCACTCTGGCAAGTCTTAGCTTTGCGGCCATTTTCCCACACACTTCCTGTCACTCACCTAACAGCGTATTCAAATTACTTCATACGGACACATACGCGCCGATCTGAACACATAAACACACCTAAAACATAGAATCCACACTACAGAGTCAAAAAATCACCTGGATACGTATTAAGCAAACATTACATACAGTATTTACGTATAATGACGCGCCCTCAGGATTCCATATTTCAGCTGTATACTTCAATTTATCCATGAATAGTCTGATATCCAATTGAGATTTCACCACGTATTAAGCAAATATTACATACAGTATCTACGTAGATATAATGACGCGCCCTCAGGATTCCATATTTCGATTGTATACTTCAATTTATCCATGAATAGTCTGATATCCAATAGAGATTTCACCAATACAAAACGCTCTCATTTTGTTGAGACACCTGAAATGTTGGCTACTTCATATTTCAGTGAAGCCCTTGTGCAGCTTCGAGCGTGACTAAACAGAATAGGCATCGTCTTTCCGCACGATGTTTTCCGGCCGGATTTACTTTTGATTGAAGGCAAGGTTACTGAAATTGCTTTTCATAGACAGTACCGCTGGTTTGGCGTACAGTACAAAAGAGTACTTATTTCCAAGCCCCTAGCCACAAAATATGAAACGAACGGGCAGAAATGCTCTGATGAATGAGCAGGCAATAGCAGCAGCAGTGAGATTTCTACTTGTTTTGTTGCGACGATCCCGGAAGCCTGCTTCACAAATCAAGCGATGCTGGCCAT
>NC_049987.1:17081429-17081927 GCF_000003815.2 Branchiostoma floridae | reverse complement strand
AAATCGTTCGAGCGTCGACCGTATTTTTTGCTAAAAATCTACCCCGTCACAGAATTGGACTGGGCTCGCTGTTTCATTCCTGAAAGTTTAAGTTGTTGTCTATATCGTGTACAGCTGACATCACGCGGAGGTTTAAATGCCAACGGAAGAGCTGCTAAAAATCAACCGAGGCACTAGTAAACGCCAGGACGTCGGTCGCTCTTTGTCTGAAATTGACCATTTTGAACTAGCCTACATGTCGGCCAAGCTCTTGATTTGTGACGGGGGCTTTGGAGATGGGCCGCCAACATAAGGGAGGATATCCACATCATCAATTTCCACAGTGCCAACACAAAAGACAGATCCTGCTGTAGCTTGCTTGCTGGCGGTCTTCCATCAAGCCAACGCTTCTACGTGCAAGGCTGTCTAACGCTTGTCTGGTGGGAAAAGACGATAAACTGGATGATGAGCGATTTCTTACGAAAAACTCTTCTCACAGCAATGAGCTTATCACATACC
>NC_049987.1:17078200-17081329 GCF_000003815.2 Branchiostoma floridae | reverse complement strand
TACATAGAATCCTATGTTAGGATTACATACGATAAAATGTGATGAAATCACTATGTGTATTAATGATAGAAATACTCAGCTATATAGAAAGTAGATTCCCTCACTGTATACGTAGACACATGGGTAGCACTAACAAATTTATATTCCTCATGCGTTTAGACAAACCCATACAGTCCTACATTTTCCCATTACCAAGAAGCGAGAAGAAGCCGAACGTCTATGTTACACTAGGTCCATGATACTATCATCTATGTTCTGAATCTGTTGTGACCTGTACTTAGCTCGGTTGGGCAAAATGACAGGTTATACTGATTGGCTTTAATTTCTTTTTCTTTTAAATGATAACTTTTTTTTTCGAATATTTATGTAACCTTCTTCAATTACCGCATTAATCATAATAAAAAGCTATCGTTGTGAAGTCGATGCAATAAGATAATTGCAATGTTATTTCCTCAATTTTTGTGTCGAAAGTGTAATAGGTAATGATCCCCATAATATTTCAACAACGATAAATACAACATGCCCGAGCGATAGTCGATGAAGGTTAGACATCCAGGTGATATGATACACCAAATAGCAGTTGCTCAAGTAACTGGATATGATTTTTGCCGGGGCGCCGCAGGCGCCCGGCTTTGTCCCCGGTTTAATGGTTCGTCCTTGGATGGGTCTGCTATGGTCGCAAAATGTACCGTGCGTTTTTACGACAATTCTCAGCCCTTCTCAGCCCTTCAAATAAACGCAATGTACCGTGCGTTTTTACGACAATTCTCAGCCCTTCTTAGCCCTTCAAATAAACGTTGTAAGAATACTGTTTATCCATGACCTCTACTCGTACAGAAAACATTGCAGCGCTCATTAGCAAAGTCTAGGAAAGGAAAATGTTTCTTGATTTGCAGTAAAACACTGGTCATGTAACATTTGAGGAGTTGTCGTTAAATCGCACGGTTCATTTTGCGATAGCGTTGACGGGTCCGGGTATTTAGCGGAATAACCCGGAATAACCCGGAATAACCCGGAATAACCTTAATAAAGGATGAAAGCTACCGAAATACAGTGTGCTTTGATAAGTTAAGATCGCAGAATGCAATATTTTGGCATAAAATAATGTATATATGGCCATGGGAACAAGAAATATTACGGTTATTCCGGGTTATTCCGGGTCATTTCGGGTTATTCCGGTAAATACCCTCACGGGCGTTGACGGTGCGGAGGAGGTGAGATTTTTATCGTACAGAAATTGGTACAGTTTGTAAAGTTATCTTTCTGGAATTCGGATGTATTAAAATATAACATTACATTCTAAGGCGTAGTGTCATGTGAGTAAAATGAGCACGACATTTGACGAAAGATTTTGTGGAGGGTATACAGTCAAGTTTATTGTGCAACGATTGGAACAGTTTACGTGCGGGTGGGAGGGGGGCGTGCGTCTATATATGCAGCTGCAGGAGGTCCTGCAGGACATTTTCGATCGTAAGAGTAACGTACAATTTGAAAAGATAGTGATCATGAATTCGGACACATTGAAACATATTTCCAAGGAACGGTATATAGTTTTTTTAGTAAAACCAGTGTGTGGGGATTGACGAGAATTTAGATAGTTTAATGGTGCACTGTGCTTGAGCCGATGCGAGGCATTATGCAGGGCATTTTTGATTGTAAAAATATCGTACAAGTTGAAAAGATGGATCGGATTCTAATACATTAAAACATACATTTCCAAAGAATAGTAGAAAACAACAGATTGTAGCTAACTGTTAAACAATCAGCAAAGCAGTTGGCAAGATGTCACACCTGAACTTTTGTAGATTTTTGCTTTTTGTTGGTACTAGTAAGATGTTATGTGATCAAGACAATATTTTCTTTCTGTTTCAGTGACGCCTTAGACTGTTCTCTGCTATATATACAAGTGACACAGTAATATACAGAAACTTACAGCTAGCAAAAGTCTGTACTCAATAAGATTTTACACAGTACACATTTATACTTCTTCTGCTGAAATCTACGCATTACATTTTGCATCCAACCAAAGAGGTTTGAAAGAGAGTCCTTGATCCAACCAAATTAGACCTTGAGACCTATTAACAGATCATTGATCACTGTGCATTTTGCACATACCAGACTCAATCGTGCCACTGAGCACTGCATTTTGCACACACCAGACCAATTGTGCCACTGAGCACTGTGCATTTTGCACACACCAGACCTATCGTGCCATTGAGCACTGTGCATTTTGCACACACCAGACCTATCGTGCCATTGAGCACTGTGCATTTTGCACACACCAGACCAATCGTGCCATTGAGCACTGTGCATTTTGCACACACCAGACCAATCGTGCCATTGAGCACTGTGCATTTTGCACACACCAGACTCAATCGTGCCACTGAGCACTGTGCATTGTGCAAATAAAGTCAAGCAAAGAACACATATATTGTGAACAATGTGTGAATCTATTTTATCGGGAAAATACCACCAAGGTGACATCATTTTCAGTGGAGATAATAGAGGCAAACAATGCACTGCAAATGCTTTAATGGCAGTTGTTAACCACAGTACTTGCAGACAAGCAATTACCTGGACAAGTACAGACCTTGATGGTGTACTTTTTCAAGGAGATGCACTATACACCTACATAAAACCATCACTAAGATCTGGTGTGGAGTTCCTCTCCGTTGATGATATTCCAGACTATTTGCAACTTTACAACAATACTGTACGTGTATCAATAAAAGAGTCTTACACTGGAGACATATTTGCCACAGAAGCAGTCTATCCTTATTACACCTTAAAGAAAGCCCTAGAAGCAGCATTTGCTGAATCCAACACTTGTCTTTTCATAACAGCACATGGAATAACTGGTTCAACAGTAGCATTGTTGCACGCTGATAACAAGTATTTTGTTTATGACTCACATGCCAGAAGTCCCATAACAGCATTGCCAGATAGCCATGGCACTTCTACTTTAAGCATGCACAGTTCAAACAGCAATCTAGTTTCATTCTTGCAACAACTTAACTGGAACACAACATGCAATTTTGAGGTTGTCCCAGTACAAGCAGAAAATGTTTTCTTATCAGTTGAACCTACTGGTATACACATTATCAATCTGACTAGCAATGTTTCTTCTAT
>NC_049987.1:17075463-17078100 GCF_000003815.2 Branchiostoma floridae | reverse complement strand
ACATTGTGCCATGCACCACAAGCAAACATCCAAGTGCTATGCCAGAGAACAGGAATGAAGGCCTCTTGAATCAATTAGTAATGTCACCAAATGCAGCATCAAATTTAAATGATAAAAAAGTGCAAGGTCTTGCAATCCAAAGCGCAATATGCAAGGACAAACAAGAAAAACAAACCTATCAACAGAAGACAGAGAGTCTTGCAGAACAAAGAACATCATACAAAGCAAAGAAAGCAAATGAGACCTGTGAGCAGAAGAAAGAACGACAATGCACATCCGGGACCTCTTCCCGCCTTTGGCTGTGGTCTCGCACCGGAGTTTCTTTTACGATTTTTATATCCGGCACACAGCGCACACAAGGGATACAATTCCGCCCACAAAAGTACGCCGGAAAATCCAATTATACCAGTGAACAAAGGTTTCCAGCCAACTTCCCATAGATTTTAGATATAAACTTCTAGTTTAATAATGATGCACATTTTACTGGAACACAACATGAAATTTTGAGGTAGTCCTTCCAAATGCGCCCCGGCCAGCTTTTTTTAAAAGCTTTCTTGTTTGTAAACTGTCAGACGTTTCAGGTAGCAGTCACTACCTTTTGTCAGTGACACTCAGTAGATCTCTTGAAGAATAGGTATAGATTATCTTCAACAGATCTGTTCAGTGTCACTGACGGAAGATAGTGGAGGCTATCCAAAACGTCTGACAGTTCACAAAATTATATTCAGTTGCTTAAAGAGTAACTGCTATTTGGCATACTCACAAATAACCATGTGAATAATACAAAGCATATAAAACAATGACAAGATGACACACGTGGCTACTCTAAAATCAGTCGCTAAGGTTCTAAACCTTGTTGTGTTTGACATTATTTAACAGTGGAAGAAAAAGAACCCTCTTTTTTCATATGGCGCAGTTTCTTTGGCAATAGCGGTAGTTTAGCCTTCTTTCCATATGTAAAGGCAAAGAAATAAGAATGTATTTTGGTGGCTTCCTAAAATAGCTCGCTTTTTTCAATTGAAGATTGTTTTTTGTCAAAACGGCGCCATTTTCGAGATAAACGTTCAAGAAATGTACAAAATTTGACTATGAAAAGACTTTGATCAAAACTCACATGTGCACACACCGGATCGTGAAAGAGGGACGCAGGTGCATGGAATAATTTGATACTAGCAACCATAACGAGAACATTGATGTGTTCTGTACACAAAAACAGCAGTCCCTTGTTAGGCGTAGATCTTTCGGGGGTTCCGCTAATAGCTAAATCATACCCTTTAATTAGTCCTTAGGGGATAGATTATTAGCGAGCATGCCACATTCACATCATGTCAGGAAAATAGATATTTTATACGTAAAGGCTTATCAAAGGCGGATGAATATTTGTCAGTAGATTTCTTGGATGCGACGTGAAAGACAAATATGACATTTCCGTAACCTTTCTTCATGTGTGCACGTGGTATTGATGGATCGTGCTTCTATTACATGGAACGTTATTATCGACAATTCTCTTGTATCAGGAATAAGAGAACAGCATCTGATGCGCTCTAAAACTGCGGTAACCTTTAAGGGATAAAACTGCCATTTATGTAGGTGAAAGGGAACAAATTACCGCATTGAAAGACCAATCATCCTGTTGAGAGTGCCAGACGCCGTGACTTGAATTATAAAGCCTTGTGATGTCAGCACCACGTGCTGTACGGGGCAAGGCCGCACTAATGATATTCTATTGATGGCAGCAACACGCAACGATTTTATAAGCCTATCACGCTTCCGAGTACGCATGCGCGGCGACAGGGATTGTGGGTAATGTAGCAAAGGTGCCCCTACCTCCTGAGACATAAACAAAGCACGTCTGGAGATCGTCGAGACAGGGTAATGTTTACAAGTCAGGGGCCTTTACATATTACCCACAGTTGCCTTTCGTTGCACATGCGTACTCGGAAGTATGAAAGCTTTTTTGTTTCATCATTTTATGTCTTTCATGGTTTATATTGCGCATGCTCAGGCAGAAATTAACAACGAGGGTAATATCAGCAAAACGGACGTTTTACTTACGGACATATTACCCACATGCATCTCGCTACGCATGCGCAGTTTAAACAGTGAACCTGCTTAATAACATGCAAGCAAGGCTGCCCACTGACTAGTAACATGTTATTTCGCGCGACAGGTCATTCTTGGAAATAATGCCAGGTGGCCAAAGCCTAGGCTTTTGAATTTTGAACAGATATTTTTTGCAGATAAGTTTGCTTCCAGTAGGTAGCTGCCAAAAAATGGGTGACAGCACTATCGCAAGGAACATTTCAAGCTGTCGCAAAACACGCAAAGATGTCATAAAATATGACATATTCTGTTGTTTCAAGAAATTTCTCCTCTATTAAGAATCTATCCATGGTGATCTTAACTACCAATACGACTTGCTGTTAATTTTCCCTTCTTAAATTACCCTGATTAATCGAGCCCTATAACTCTTCTGATATCCTGCCGTTCATTCGAGGGCTTTCATGACAATGATTATCGATTTTGCTATGAATGAAAGATGACCATGTCTTACTTTTTCATTACAGCCATAGATATGGAGATTGACAAGTAATCCCTTACGTATCCCCTCACTTGATAATCATCATGACCAAAAGC
>NC_049987.1:16900464-16902963 GCF_000003815.2 Branchiostoma floridae | reverse complement strand
ATTCATAGCAGTAGTCGGGATTTCTACCGTCTCTTAGCTCGAGTGTCAACTTGCCACAAAGAAAACAGGCGGCCTCACCCTGATTTAGACCCTGGAATTTCAGAACTTATATGCGGTATAAAATAAAAAGGAAAGGGTCTCCTCCTGTTCGCAGAAACTGCGCTTCAAACATGCCGTATGTTCAGCAGAAAAAGTCAACGTTTCATAAAACCTTTGAGACGGTATTATCTAATAGATAAAACGGGGGTAGTGCCCCCAAGTTTACGCGGATTCACAGATTAAACATGTCGTATGTTTTACAGAAATACGCAACATTTCATATACGTCTTGGCAACATATAAGCTAAACGGGGGAGGTCTCCCCTAGTTCGCTTAAACTGCGCGGATTCAAAGAATAAACATGTCGTATGTTCAACAGAAATACGCAACATTTCATATACGTCTTGGCAACACATAAGGTAAACGGGGGAGGTCTCACCTAGTTCGCTTAAACTGCGCAGATTTAAAGATTAAACATGTCGTATGTTCAACAGAAATAGGCAACATTTCATATACGTCTTGGCAACATATAAGCTAAACAAGGGAGGTCTCCCCTAGTTCGCTTAAACTGCGCGGATTCAAAGATTAAACTTGTTGTATGGTTTACAGAAATACGCAACATTTCATATACGTTTTGGCAACATATAAGCTAAACAAGGGAGGTCTCCCCTAGTTCGCTTAAACTGCGCGGATTCAAAGATTAAACACGTCGTATGTTCAACAGAAATACGCAACATTTCATATACGTTTTGGCAGCATATAAGCTAAACGGGGGAGGTCTCCCCTAGTTCGCTTAAACTGCGCGGATTCAAAGATTAAACTTGTTGTATGGTTTACAGAAATACGCAACATTTCATATACGTTTTGGCAACATATAAGCTAAACAAGGGAGGTCTCCCCTAGTTCGCTTAAACTGCGCGGATTCAAAGATTAAACATGTCGTATGTTTTACAGAAATACGCAACATTTCATATACGTTTTGGCAACATATAAGCTAAACGGGGGAGGTCTCCCCTAGTTCGCTTAAACTGCGCGGATTCAAAGATTAAACATGTCGTATGTTCAACAGAAATACGCAACATTTCATATACGTCTTGGCAACACATAAGGTAAACGGGGGAGGTCTCACCTAGTTCGCTTAAACTGCGCAGATTTAAAGATTAAACATGTCGTATGTTCAACAGAAATAGGCAACATTTCATATACGTCTTGGCAACATATAAGCTAAACAAGGGAGGTCTCCCCTAGTTCGCTTAAACTGCGCGGATTCAAAGATTAAACACGTCGTATGTTCAACAGAAATACGCAACATTTCATATACGTCTTGGCAACACATAAGGTAAACGGGGGAGGTCTCACCTAGTTCGCTTAAACTGCGCGGATTTAAAGATTAAACATGTCGTATGTTCAACAGAAATAGGCAACATTTCATATACGTCTTGGCAACATATAAGCTAAACAAGGGAGGTCTCCCCTAGTTCGCTTAAACTGCGCGGATTCAAAGATTAAACATGTCGTATGTTCAAAAGAAATACGCAACATTTCATATACGTTTTGGCAACATATAAGCTAAACGGGGGAGGTCTCCCCTAGTTCGCTTAAACTGCGCGGATTCAAAGAATAAACATGTCGTATGTTCAAATGAAATACGCAACATTTCATATACGTCTTGGCAAATATATTAACGGGGGAGGTCTTCCCTTCTTTGCGTAAATGATGGTTCGAAATAAATTATATATATATGGCATCCTTCGGTCAATATTGACCATGGTATACGCAACATTTCATATAACGTAAAATAGCGCATATAAGCTAACCGTGAGAGGTTCTCCCCTGTTCGAATTAAACCTTGCGCACAGAAAGTTTGAATACGTTAAATACTTTCGGAATAGCTAAAAAGCACAGAAGATTATTGCATTTGACTTTGTGTTGTATTGTATTTGTATTTGCTGAGGTATACATAACATTTTGTACCAGAAATCGCAATAATTTCCAGTTTTGACGGTAAATCTTGCCACTGTTATAAAACAGATGACGCAATGTTTTATCTAACACCAGACAAAGGCTTATTACATTTGACTTAGCCGGTTAACGTGTATTTTGTAACAGATCTAGAGAAACGGTATTTGCCCGTTTTTACAGAAAATATTTTTGAGACATTTAAGTTGTCTTTTCGGCATACTGAAATACATGTAAAATTCACGTAAAGAAACACAACAGATTAAGTTAGATTTACAAACGCTGAAATCTTCCGTAAATGCCAAATGTATGTTTCCGATGCCTTTGATAGGTCTTAAAATCTGCTGAAATATTTCTCCGCCTTTAAGGGCTTTATACGTATCTCTGAAACTTTGCTTAAAAAGTTGTTTTCGTGCTGTGGAAGGATTAGCGTTCATCCGGGAAATACACACCGAAGCACGAACTTCCAGTGCTACACTGATACAGTCTAATGCAGGGCTAC
>NC_049987.1:16890464-16897964 GCF_000003815.2 Branchiostoma floridae | reverse complement strand
GCTGCGAATGACGAATACAGAAATCGCACTGGGGTTGGAAAGAGGTTTCTTGTTTTGTGTGAAAATATTCAGTAATGTACTCTGCGTTTGACAAGAGCTGCTCTGTGAGAGTCCACTTCCTTTCCTAAATACGTGACTGAATTTCAGTTCATCTTGAGCGGACATCTAAAATATTGTCTGCCTTTCTGATAATGAAATTCATCTACTAATATGGTATATATTATCTACGTTGTCAGCGAAAGTGTGAGGTATAAAAAGGGATACTAGTAATTTGAATTGCACTCTATGTTTGAAAAGCAATGGCCATATTGGGTACGTTAGTGCTATGGGATCTATTGTATAATGCTATAGTATCTATTGGATACAGTAGAGGGGGGTCTTGAGTATTGTGTGTGTTGAGGTTAATATATTAGTGCCATGATACACTGGCATCCTAACGGTCGAGTTGCACCAGTGGAGCAAACCAAACAAGGGAACCACCAGGGGTGAATACGGTGAAAATATACCCACTACAAGTACAGAATAAACAGAATTACTAATTTGAAAATGATAAGGCAAACAAATAAAAGAAATATGACGATACAATTTCTACCCAACATTCATCGCTAATCTTTCATCCAAAACATATGCTACAGTTTTCATACGAGATAAATGTATTGTGTCATTTTTGACACATTGGTATTTCCTTCAAATATATTTTTCTCCAAATAAAACATATTCTCCAATCCTTGGAAAAACCGTATTCCAGCATATTGACCTAACTTGGCCCGAGGGTTGATTGGTTCTGTTCTTTCACCTTGGCAATAACCTAGGCTGAGTCATACAATTCAATATCGCTTCAACTTTTACCACCACCGACGCCATATCCCTTATAGCTGTAATAATAATGACATATCATTTCGCGCGATCCCAGCCGTTTTGCTTTATTGCGAGGGAGAGATATAGACAGGGAGAGATATAGACAGGGACGGTTATATTTTATTGATAGGTGGGGCGCAGGAGGCACTGCCTGTGATGATGAAAATCCATTAGATTAATTTGTTCGCTGTCACCGTCTGGATGTAGCTCGTTACTTATCTGACGGATTGACGTGATTTTGATCGATTCTTGAGGAACGCCCACTAGCGCCGCGAGGTATGAAGCGCATCGGCCGCTGGGGATCATAAACAATATGGTTTCTGTCGTTTATATAGCGCTATACGTGCGTATGTTTATTTGAACTTGAATTACACGGTAGACAGCACTGTCATTTTCTGGTGTTGAGAGTGGCTCAATGTCAATTGCCGTATTGAATTACTGAATAGCAAAGTAATGTATCGTTGTACATAGAAAAACAGTATGCCCTCATGTATACATGTATATATATTGTATATGTAAAGGTATGCCTCTCTATATTTCATATCTCCCTGGCATGTTTTTGCTGTTATTGTATGGTGGGTTACTGTTTTTTGCTGTTATTGTATGGTGGGTTACTGTAGCCAGTTATTAAACTATCGAATGAATGAATAAATGAATGAAAGGGTGAGTGAGTGAGCAAGTGAGTGTATGAGTGAGTGAGTGGGTAAGTGAATGAATAAGTGTGCGACGGAGTGAGTGATTGATTGAGTGAGTGATTGAGTGAGTGAGTAAAATGCCCAGATAAAACACAAGCAGGTGTTTTAAGAGCTCGTATACACCAGAATAAATGACGTAAGAATTTTTCAACGTGATTAAATGTTCTATACAATAATTATTCAATGAACAATGTATAATAATTATACGCAATTGTCTCCCCTCTGCAGATAAAAGCGGTAACAACAAAACCGCCACATACCAGACACCACTCAAAACCCTCCCGGGGAGAGTCGAGTGTTTTGAAGAAAGTACAGAGAAGATCCGGCCAAAACAAACACTGACGTTCCACTTGACCTAAGATGGAGAATGTCACTCAAGGAGCTTCGGGGGAAGACAAGGAGTCTTCAGAACCAGGGAGCGATGAGATCATCATAGTCATCACAGAAGCTGAGAAAAGAGTCGAGAGCGACGACGAAGAAGAAAATACAGGAGACAATAAAACGGGAGCTGAAGGGGGCGTGGAACAATGGCAAACTGAAGACAATGAAGTTGATAAACACGGCGAAAACGCGTCCACTAGACCCGAAACTCATCACCCTAACGTTGAAGGATCAACACAGGAAGCTAGTGTTGAACAGACACAAGTAAACAGTGAACCAAACACCACCCAAACAGAGCCCATCTCCGAGCTAAATGAAGAAGAAAGCAATGAGACTGACTGGGATACCTACGAAGACAAACCGGACATTCCTCGAGTTATCTGTGTTGATTTTATTCGCGGTAGAAGCCTAGAAGAGTCTCCTGACTTCGGATACACCTTAGAGACGGTAGCAGAAGATACTTTAGAGGGAAGCGACAAGGAAGAAGACGACGCAGGTGATGATGAAGACGATGAGATACCAGTTTCGTTGGTGGACTGGGACGGAGCAATGCCAGAAGAAATGGACGGCACAGAACTGGCGGATTCAGAGTTTGAGTTCACCCGATGGAGCGGGGAAGAAGCCAATAACATAAAAGAAACTGCCGCAGACAATAAGAAAGAAAGCCAAGACGAGTTTGACCAACTTAAAGGCGGCAACGAACAGGAATTAAAGATGGTTGACCGAGCAATTGCTGGGCTAGAGACGGCAGAGGAGTACACCGAACAGGAAACGACCTTTGACCCAGAGAAAGGAAACGGAGTGGATCAGGTACAAGCAGACGTGAGGGTGATTCTGACAACTACTGAAGAAAACTTGGAAGAAGAAGAAGAAAACACTGAAGAAAGTCACGAAGATGAGACGTTTGGACAGTCTTACGATACTTGGAAGCGAGTGGACGTCTCAGACAAAGATAAGAAAGCTGATACTGTAGGTGAAGTGGAGATCGAGAGTGAAGAGTGTAGAGAGGAAGGGGCGGTGTTTGCACAAGAGGCGGGAAAAGATGGGACCAATGAGAATGAAGTAAATCAGGAGGCATCATGGGAAGATGTCGTCATCATCGTCTCAACGGTCGAAGAAGTCGAACCGACCCTGACGGTTAAAGATGTAGAATTCAACTGGGACGAGACGATCTTAGATCAAATCGAGGAGGAGTCAAAAGAGTTTAAAGAAGAGACTGAAGAAACGACAGGATTTGAAGAAAAAGAAGTAGAGGAAGAAGCGAAGGAAGAAGTAACAGTGCAAGAGAAAATTGAAGACGTGGAAGTCGGCACCGAGCAAAGAATAGAAGACTTGGAGAAAAAGGTCGAGGAAGGAGTTTCAAATCAGACTGATACACGTGAAAGTGTCGGAGAAGGAAAGACGTTTTCGTCGGTAGAGGAGATTGGCATTGCTAAGATGAATACAGACTTGGAGAAAAATCGGAAAGATCTGGAAATCCTCGTGTCTAGGGCTGAAAGAGCTGTGCCGGACTTAGAGAAAGCGAGAAAAGTTATGGAACAGGAAAAAAATAGAGGAGACGAACTGTGCGCAGAACTGAAGCTACTCAAAGAAGAGTTGACGCGAGAAAAGTCACACGCTCAAGACGAAAAGGCCAGAGCTGACCGCGCTGAAGCCAAGTTCGATGAAGCCAGGAAAAACATGGAGGCGGAAAAGACGAAAAGCGACCTCTTGCGGTTGAACATAGAACAGCATAAGAGTAAAGCCGATCGCGTGGAAAGTGAACTGAAGAAGATCCAGAAAACCGTGGAAACGGAGAAAGCTCGTTCGCACGGTAAGAAACGCATTGAGACGGAAGCGCTCGAGCAGTCACGCAGAGATATAGAGTACGAAAAGATCCGGGCAGAAAACGCGGAAGCCGAACTGAAAAAAGTCCAGCGAGAGTTAGAGACAATAGAAGACAGGTATGTTGAACAAAGGCGAATCGAAGCTGAAACTGTCTTGAAAGCGCGCCGAGACGCCGAGTACGAAAAAGCCCGCGCAAATCGCCTGCGTTTGGAACTGAGGACTCTGAAAGAAAACAAGGGCGCGGGAAAAGATAGCGACAAAGACGGCCAAGTTCAACAACTTCAGTCTGAACTAGCGAGTATGCGTGCTGAGAGAGATCAGGAAAAATCCAGAGCAGACCGGTTAGAAACGGAAGCGAGTCAAATGAAAGAAAACACAGAAGTCGGCGCCTCAGATACAACAAAGTTAGAGCAAGCGCTAAAAGGGATGAAACAAGAGAAAGCAAGAGCGGACAGAGCAGAGACGTACTTCCAACAGGCGAGGAGAGAGTGCGAGCAAGAAAAGGTTCGCGCGCAGTTGGAGAAAAGAAGGGCTGACCGCGCAGAGGCAAGCGTTGAACAGAAACAAAAGCACTTGGAACAGGAGAAAACAAGAGCCAACCGTGCCATAGCTGAGCTTAAGGAGACAAGGAAGAAGCTAGATCAAGAAAAACGACCTATCTCTGAAGAAATGAACGCAAACGACACAACAGAGACAGAATTACAGAAACTACGTGATCAACTTGAGCGAGAGAAAGCAAGAGCTGACCGTGCCGAAGAAGAAGCAAAAGAACTGAAAGGAGCGACCGCAAAACACATTTCTCTGACAGAAGCCGACAAGTTAAAGCTTTACGTAACAGACGCAGAGACTGAGTTGGAGAGAACGCGACAAGAGGTGGAGCTAGAGCGGGCCAGAGCCGAGCTAATGAAGGAGGAACTGGAGAAGACGATCAAAGACTTTAAGATGGAGAAGCTTCGTGTACAAGAAGAAAAAATCCGGGCCGACTTGGCTGAGGCAGAACTGAGGAATATTCGGGAGAAGGAATCGCGTGTGACGTTTCGTCAGGAGTTGGAGAAGGTTTGGGACGACACCAAGGCCAAAGCTAAAGTCGAGGCCAGACTGAGCCAGACAGACCTGCATCTGGCACTGGACTCTACCACTTGGGACGGCTATAAACTAGAGACAAGCTTCTAAACCTTACCCCCCCCCCGTAAAAACGTAGAGTCTTCCAACTACTTATATACGTACCAGATGTCTTTTACTAAAAGAAAAACGTGTTAATGGGTTATCAAATTACAAATACATGAATAATTGGTCTCAACAACAAAAATAGATATATCTATAGGAAAGAGAACTTTAAAAATGAAAGAAAGGTAACAAGAAGTTCACAGATATAAAATTGGCAATAAGATGATGTAATTGATATTTTGTCGGTACAATGTACTATACTTAAAAAGTTAGAATGTATTCGATATATGTATTGTATAGTAACACATCCACTATTAACTTGCCATATTATGATAGCTCAGAGACTCTATTGAACTGCTATAACTTGTCCCAGCAAAAGTGATGTCTAAGTAAGTGTCAACCATTTAGTCACAGGTGCCCGCCATCTTAGCTCTCGACACTGCTGCAAAGCATCATGGGATGAAGTAGCCTCCAACAGACTCCAAAGGATGCGGTGCGAGTTAACTTTAGTTAATTAGAAATGTGCTAAACAGATCTAGACTAACTTAATCTCTAAGCAGACTCTCCAATGGTAGCCAATGCTAAAAATGCTTGCCAATACTGTTGACAAATATTGTCACAGAAAACGAGAAACCACTGAGGAAAACCATGACTTTCGGTCCTTACATCTGCTTGGAGATAGTACCGATATGTTGTTCGAATTTATATATATATATATATATATATATATATATATATAGCATTAAATAGTCTCTCTCTATATATACGACTGTATTTTACAGGGTAAGATACTTTGTTTTGTTTTACAACGGCAATCATATGTCTCTTATCTGAGCAATGAGCAATAAGACGATACAATGCCTAATACTACTACACGAATCCTCTAGATGCCTCTTCCACGTATACAAGAGAAGAGTCCATAGAAAGACGTTCATGATTGATTTATAGTACTGTTTGTTTTGCTTGATACGGTTTTGTCTGATATTACATATGACTAAAATAATAGTACTATGATAATCGACCAGGCCAAGGTCCGTCTCAGAGTGACCAGTGTTGTAACGGACCAGTGTTGTAATTGGACACTGTTGACGTAGTAACACTACTTGTGAATCTACTACAACTATTACTGATAGTACTACTACTACTTTTACTACTACAGGTCAGTCATAGAAAGATAATGAACAACGTTATGTCTGCCATAGGATAAGAAAATTACGAAATGCCTATAACAAATAAGCATGTGTTGCAAGATGTGTTTATGAACTGTTTAGGTGCCATGTATGACAACGATTGCCATGTATTTGCCTATATATATTATAGACAGCTATTTTAGCTATACCGTAAGCCCACTACAATAAGAATGTGTCAAATTGCTAGATATCTGTATATTGTCGCTGGTCTATTTCAAATATGGAAGCCTGAATATACACATGGTCTAATAGTACATTCTACTTTGAGCAAAGTTGCCAGAGAGCTTTATGTAAAACATTTCGTCTACGGGTCACGATGTGTTTTTGAGGCTTACAAAAATAGCTTGCAAAGAAACCAACGAATCGTATCAGAACTGAACAGAAAAATCTAGCGATAATTGAGTGTAGTGTACAATGTGAATTATTGAGAAAGTAACAAATAACAAAATGTAAACTACATACATATCAGCAGAGCGAATTATATCAGAAGAAACACAGAAACACTTAACTTAACAGAAATGCTATAAACTAATTCAGCTATATAGTTTTACCTAAGACTAACTTATCTTAACGTGTATGTACGTATACATACATTGAGCCCATGGCGTCGCTTGGACGTGGGGGCTCGGTTATAGGAGACAGCACAGTACAGTAATCCTCAACTCCAATATCCTCACAAAAACAGATTTCTTAGCCTGGTTTTAGGTTCTTTTCTTCGCACGTCAGAGTCTCAAGACACTTTCTGTGTTACAGTGGTTGGGTTGGTAAAAACCAACTTAGCAAGATACATGCAAATCTTTGTCACCAGGCTATGAATCTGTCTACAACATGTGCACAGAAAACATACAATATTGAAACTGTAGACAAATACGATCATTAATTTTTTCATGTTGTTTTCTGAGGAGAACAATTGGAGTATAGATAACGTACGGTTACTGCTCCTTGTTCTATCCACCATGATGTTAACATAAACACGGTTTTAGTGCTCAAAGGAACATTCTCCATTTGGGTTTGACTTGCACGCACAGAACGGCACTATTCAAGTCCGAATAAGTGACGAAAGGTACGTGTCTTTACTACAAGCAGCACGCATAGCTCCGTAACTTACTTGATACAGCTAGGTTGTACTGCAAGCCACAACTTCATCAGCTGACTTCCAGCCGTCTTCGGGGGTTTCGCCCCCTTGTATCAGGACCCCCTCAGGCTGGCGGGGCGGTGACGGTGGCCAATCCATCACCAGTTGTGGCTCAGATCTTCCAAGTTCCTGCGTTTCGTTTCAACCACAGCCATCTCGATGCTGCCTCGGCAGCTTCTGTGAGGTTTTTAGTCACCTGTTTCCTCTTTCTTCCCTTGATGCCTAGTGCACCCAGCATCCTCCACAT
>NC_049987.1:16872281-16890284 GCF_000003815.2 Branchiostoma floridae | reverse complement strand
TGACCAGATCACTACGTCTGGCCTCTGGTTTGTTACTGCTATTTCCTCAGGGAAGATTAGCTTTCTATCAAGGTCCGCCTGCAGGACCCAGTCCCCCGCTGTGGGCAAGATTCCTAGTCCATCGTCTGCTGCTCTCTTCCCCCTCCTTTGTCCTTTCCCACCTTCCTTCACAAAGTCCACAAATTTCAGACTTCCCTGCTTCCTTCCACTCATCTGTGCCCTCTTCTCTTCTAGTGCAGCTGCCAACACTCTTAGCACTCTGTCGTGCCTCCATCTGTATCTCCCCTGTCCTAGGGCTATGGCACATCCTGAAAGCAGGTGGCTCAAAGTCCCTCTCTTCCCACACAGCACACACTTCTCCTCACTCTCCTTGCCCCATCTCTTCAGGTTTGCTGGGGTGGGCAAGAGATCATACACCGACTTCAGTAGGAACTGTGTCCTCAGCGGTTCCCAGGACCAGAGCTCCTTCCAGGTCACCTTCCTCTCTAGAGCCTGTTCCCATTTTACCCAGGCTCCCTGTACTCCCTGGCTAACTGCCTGAGCCCTTCTCTGCTCTTCTACTTGGCGTCTGATTTCACTCTGTATCATCTTTCTCCTTAGCATGGGCTCAGCATCCTTCCATCTCTGGGTTGCTGTAGGCCCTGCTCCTAGGCCTAGCCTACCCTGGGCCACCACTCCCACTATGTCTTTGTGTCTCAACCTACTTCTGGCGCCTTCTGCTGCCTCTGCTGCTGACCATTTCCTTCCTGATCTCAGAGTGATCCCCGCTTCTCTCACTATCTCATCTTTACTGCTCTCCAGGGTTGTCTGCGCTCTTACTTTTGCCACCTTATACTCTTCCAGCGCTGAGGACAGGGGTAGTTGGAGCTTTGATGTGGTACTGTACAACCCCACACTTGTAAGACCTGGAGGCACCCCTAGCCATTTCCTGATGTATCTGCTAATCCTCCTGTCTACCTGTTCCATTGTGGATAAGGGAATGTTGTACATAGTCATTGGCCATGTCAATCTCGGGAGAAGGCCATACTGGTAGCACCATAGCTTGTACTTGCCTGGTAAATTACTTTCCTCTATCTTCCTTAGACCTTCCTCTGCCTGCTGTCTGAACTCCTTTACATTCTGAACATCTCCTAGTGTTTTATCAAATTTCTTCCCCAAGCTCTTTACTGGCTGGTCAGACACAGAAGGGATCTTCTCTCCCTGGATCTCCAGTTGCAGTGTATTACACAGTTTCCCTTTCCTGAGCACTAGCTTACGGCACTTCTTTGCCTTGAACCTCATCCTAGCCCATGTTGCTGCTCTATCAAGGCTTCTCAGCATATGCCTTGCCCCCAGTACGCTTTCTGTTGAGAGGGTCAGGTCATCCATAAATGCTCTTATTGGAGGTTGTCTTGCGCCTGTTTTCGTTTTTGGTCCTCGACTCTGCCTCGTTGATGGTTCAATCAGCAGATTCATTGCTGCCACAAATAGGATAACAGAAACTGTGCAGCCTGTCACAATCCCCCTCTGTAAGTCATGCCATGTTGTAGTGGTGCCGTTCACCGTGAACCTGATTTGCAGGCCATCTAGGTACTGCTTGATCACTTCCCTTACGTGCTCTGGAACGTGGTACTTGGCTAGCGCTGTCTTTATTAACTGGTGGGGCACAGATCCGTAAGCATTTTCCAGATCTAGCCATACAATCGCCAGGTCTTTCTTTCCCGCTCTAGCTTCCTCTATCATTTGTGTTAACATGCTTGTGTGCTCCAGGCATCCTGAAAAGCCTGGCACTCCTCCCTTCTGTATAGTTGTATTAATATACTGGTTCTTCATCATGTAGTTCAAAAGGCGCCTTGCGATAATAGCAAAGAAGATCTTTCCCTCCACAGATAATAGTGATATTGTTCTGAACTGGCCTATCAGCTCTGCATTCTCTTGCTTTGGACAGAAGACTCCTTCTGCTTTCTTCCAGCTGTCAGGGACTTTCCTCTTCCTCCACACTACCCTCATCAGTTTCCAAAGGCGCTTTGTCAGTTTTGGACACTTCTTGTATACCTGGTACGTGATTCCACTAGGCCCGGGTGCTGAACCTGCTCTCGCTTTCCTTACTATGGCCCTGACTTCTGCCAACTTGATTTCACTACAGTCCATCTCGTGAGTCGGCTTCTGGGGATCTTGTAGCTCTTCTAGATCCTCCATCTCTACCTCTCTATTGCTGTCTCCATGGGTTGCCCTGAGGTAGTCTTCGACTTCGTTGATGCTACAGGTCAGCTTTCCGCTAGTCTTTGTCCCTAGCATCCTTTTGGTGAACCTAAAGGGGTTAGAGATGAATGCTGCTCTCCTTCTTTCGCGCTCCTTTCTCTTTTTCCTAGTTGTTTCTGCTGCACTGAGGCTCTTCAGCCTGTTCTCAGATCCTCCCTTAACGTACTCAGGGCCTTTCTCTCTGGCTGTTTTGCCCTCTTCCATCTTTTACGCAGGGCTTTCAGGTCCTTTCTAATCTGCCGTCTTTCCCTCTCTCTTCTGTTTGGTTGCTCTGGCCTCTTTCTACCTACTCCTGACGGCTTCTCTCCGAACCTTTCCAATCCTACATTATAGACCATTTCTGCCATAGCCTCAATCTTCCTCTCTGCACTTCCCGCCAATACACTTTCGAGGATACCCTCCAAATCGTCATCAAGTTGTTCCCATACTTTATCTGCGTTGCTCGGTGGCCACTTTACCTGGCTCTTCCTTGGCTCCTGCTTTCCTACTCTCTCTGTTTCTGATGGTCTTTCTGGCCCTACTGACTCTTGGCTGGGTTCTTCGTTTCTCACTCTCTCTTCAGGGACTGGCTCTGTCCCCCGGGTTCCTGGCTGCTCTATGTCTCTTGCCTGGTGGTCCCTAGGGCTGTGGTTATCGTCCTGCCTTGGGACCTCCACCGTCTCACCAAGATCAAAAGTTCTTGAGCGTTGCTCGAGACTTCGAGTTTTCAGGCAACCCATCTTTCCCTGGTGGATTCTTAAGCCTCTCTCGTTCTTGCAGACCTTGCCGCACCTGCAAGTTACTTGTACCTCAGCCGTTGTTCTTTCTCGTTGTCGGGGCCGTTGCCTAGTCGACGTTCTTACATCCGTTCCAACGGAGCCATCTTCCGCCCCCCCTCTCGGAGGCTCCCAGGGGTGTTTTTCCTTATAGTGACTTGTTGCAATAGTTGTGAGTGCCCCTATTCAGGGGCTGCAAGTGTGGGCAGCGGGCCCTCTTGCCTCGTGTGCAGCCTTTCCTGACGGTCACCGGTCTCTCCCGGAGCCACCCCTCTATTCTGGGTCGTCATCCAGCCTTTCCTGGCGGTCACCGGAATGAACCGGACAAGTAACTTACTTGATACAGCTAGGTTGTACTGCAAGCCACAACTTCATCAGCTGACTTCCAGCCGTCTTCGGGGGTTTCGCCCCCTTGTATCAGGACCCCCTCAGGCTGGCGGGGCGGTGACGGTGGCCGTACATACACAGAGCGATGTGCGTCTGCCTGCAAACACCATTTAAGGTTTAAAGTACTACAAGCAGCACGCATAGCTCCGTACATACTCAGAGCGATGTGCGTCTGCCTGCAGCCACCATTTAAGGTTTAAAGTACTACAACACCTGTTTACTGTCAAATTACCGCCCCATATCAGTTTTGCCGGTATTTTCAAAAGTCCTAGAGAAATTAGTATACAAGAGAATTCTACAGCACTTAGAAGATAACAACATTCTCCATGAACACCAATATGGCTTCCGTAAACACCATTCAACATATATGACACTTTTGAAATTAGTAGATAAAATTACCTCGGCCTTAGAAAAGAATGAATTCACCATTGGTGTGTTCCTGGACTTGTCGAAAGCATTCGACACCGTGAACCATAAAATTCTATTAGAAAAACTTAACTGCTATGGCTTTCAAGGATATGTTTTCACATGGCTAAAAGACTATTTATCTAACAGAAAACAGTATGTTTCTAATAATACCTACTCCTCAGATACAAGATCAATTTCCTGTGGCGTCCCTCAAGGTTCTATTCTTGGTCCTCTATTATTTCTCATATATATCAACGATTTGGCTAATGTATCTGATGAACTATATGCACTACTATTTGCAGATGATACTAACTTGTTTTCATCACATTCTGACCTTGATATATTAGTCAGTAAAATGAATAGAGAATTAGACAAAGTAAACAAATGGTTCCAAATTAACAAATTATCCTTAAATGTCAAGAAAACAAATTTCATTATTTTTGCAGGGAAGAAAAAATACAATAAGGAAAATGTTAAAATAGCTATTAATAACACACCAATTAATCAAGTTACGCACACGTGTTTCTTAGGTGTCACCATTGATGACAAACTTACCTGGAAAAAACATATTGACCTTATTTGCAAAAAAATCTATAAAAACATAGGTATTGTCAGAAAAATCGCAACGCTACTATCTTCTAAAACATATATGATATTATACTATAGTTTACTATATCCCTATCTTGCATATTGTAACATCGTATGGGCTAGTACATACTCCACATCACTTAAACCTCTACTTCTTCTGCAGAAACGCTTCGTCCGAATAGTCTCAAATGTGTCGTATACATTCCCTTCTGCATCTTTGTTTCGTAATTTAAAAGTATTAACTATATATGATATAAACAAACTGCAAAGTTGCCTTTTTGTTCACAAAACAATTAATAGTTCTTGTATACCGAAGCAATTCCAGAACCTTTTCCATCACAATTCAGACCACCATCATTACAATACCAGACAGTCTAACCATTTAAAACAGATACAAGTAAAAACACAACAAAGAAAGTTTTCCATGTTGTTCAAATGTCCGCAAATCTGGAATAGTTTAAGTGAAACCTTACATTTTTGTCAGTCACCAACCATCTTCAAAAACCTGTTAAAAAAGTCATTATTAGATAATCAAACATTTAATTAATCTCCCATTCATTGTCAGTTGTTACTTTTCTTTCAATGCTATATTCTTATTACATCATTTCATTCATTTCGCCGTTATGATATTGCATTAGTTATCAATTATTGAACTATTATGATTTATTTCCATTTTGTTAATTGATATAATTCTTTTGGTTACATTATTGTCTAATGTATAATTTGTACACGTCTATTCAATCTTGTTACTTTGGAGGAAGACTTTGTACAAGCCACGAGGCTTTTTTCTTCCCCCCTGCATGTACTTTCATCCTTTAATTTGTTTTATGTTAACTTTTTTAATGATTGTGCAAAATAAATAAAATCAAAATCAAGCAGCACGCATAGCTCCGTACATACTCAGAGCGATGTGCGTCTGCCTGCAGCCACCATTTAAGGTTTAAAGTACTACAAGCAGCACGCATAGCTCCGTACATACTCAGAGCGATGCGCGCCTGCCTGCAGCCACCATTTAAGGTTTTAAGTACTACAAGCAGCACGCATAGCTCCGTACATACTCAGAGCGATGTGCGTCTGCCTGCAGCCACCATTTAAGGTTTAAAGTACTACAAGCAGCACGCATAGCTCCGTACATACTCAGAGCGATGTGCGTCTGCCTGCAGCCGCCATTTAAGGTTTAAAGTACTACAAGCAGCACGCATAGCTCCGTACATACTCAGAGCGATGTGCGTCTGCCTGCAGCCGCCATTTAAGGTTTAAAGTACTACAAGCAGCACGCATAGCTCCGTACATACTCAGAGCGATGTGCGTCTGCCTGCAAACACCATTTAAGGTTTAAAGTACTACAAGCAGCACGCATAGCTCCGTACATACTCAGAGCGATGCGCGCCTGCCTGCAGCCACCATTTAAGGTTTTAAGTACTACAAGCAGCACGCATAGCTCCGTACATACTCAGAGCGATGCGCGCCTGCCTGCAGCCACCATTTAAGGTCTTACTACAAACAGCATGCATAGCTCCGTACATACACCGAGCGATGCGCGCCTGCCTGCAGCCGCCCTTTCAGGCAGGGTATCCACAAAAGTGACCAAAAGGCGGGAACAATTCCGCTCTTGCAGTCTTCTCTTATGGTAGCCTCCTTTTTAGAGGGCTAAACATTTAGGCAACATACGTGACAATCACAGGTCCGCTTTCGGACATATGTGTCTGTTTGCCGCCGGCGCCCTTTCTTACTTTAAGGTAGCCTACCTTAGCCTCCGTCACAATCGTCGTAGGACGTCATACGATTATGATTTCGTAGCATTTTCAACCAGACCGTGACAGAACCAACAGCCGACCAGATCTAAGACAGCCATACGACGGATCGTACGACGATCGTACGACGAATGTGATCCGAGGCCTTTAAAAAGCACTGCAAGCCTTCATACATCGCCTTTATTTCCAGGGATGTGTTTCGTTCGCTTACAGCCCTCTTTACGGTAGCCTCCTTGCTTAAGGGCTATTTCAGGTAAGACAAGTATCAGCACGTTCTCGCATTGAGATCTGTGCGTCTGCTTGCACCCGGCGTCCTTTTAGGTAACCTACTCTGCAAAGAGCGAAAGCTGCATTCAACTTGAGCGACGCGTGTCAGCTGTCAAATATCTTTACGGTGGTCTCCTTTCAAAAGGACTGACAGTTTACCAAGGGAGCAAACGTGATGGGCACATTCAAGCCATGAGTATCATCATTTGCAGTTGCCCTTGATAATAAGGCTTATTCAGTCACGTGATCCTCCCCCTAGCTACTCTCCAAGCAGAGGTTAGGCTTTGCCTGTTTTTTCAACGTTTTTGTTTAGTCGTTTTTATCGGGCTCTCTATTTTGTATTTTTTTGTCATTAACGTTAGGTTGGAGCAAAAAAAATGACAAAATAGAAAGCCCAATAAAAACGACTAAAAATCGTTGAAAAAACAGCCAAAGCCTAACCTCTGCTTGGAGAGTACCCCCTAGCCACTAACCAGCCGCCATAGCAACGAGCGAAGTTGGTCACTATGTTCTTTCGATCAACTAAATGTCCGTCTACATGCCCTTTGTACTTGTCCATATACTACGTGACTGTAAGCTTGGTGACACTTGTACGGCTATGAACTGATTTTACGTTTCGTTCCCAGAACCAAACAAGAGTTCGGAGACCTCATATCTCCATGAAGTATCCTGAATATGCAAATGAATTCCGCATTTAGATAAACTATGCTTGGTTATGTGCACTTTTAACTAACTTACACATGTCACAGCGCGGACAGTCCAATCATTTACCACCTAGAAGAAGTATGGCACTTTTTTTATTAGTTATGCAAATTAGTGTCTGTTAATGTTCCACCTGCCACAAACATATGTTATGTATTTTAGTCCTATAATGGAAAACGCTGCAAATATATTTTTCCTAATTAATTATGCAAATTAAATCCCAATGTGCATAGTTTGCAATTCATTATGCTCATCTCTGTCTAAGCTATCTGCATACTAAATAACAAGGAAATCCGTCATTTTTTGTTTAGTTATTCTCCTTGGTAGCTTTTGACAAAAATGCCTCTGCAGTTCCAGAGCAAGCTGCTAGAGTGACCAAAATACACCACTTCTTCCTTACGTTGCAAGCTACCTGTCACCAAAAATCAAGACCATAGCATGTCCAGATACAAAAAATGAAGTTCTGCTGCAGTACCAACGTCACATACCAGGGGGCCAAAAAATCAACCTTGGCCTTTGCCTTCCCCCCACCTACCCATACACCAAATACTAGTATCATCGTCATCTCAGTATCCAGAGGTTCTTGAGTTATGCTGACTACAAACATCCGGAAACACAAACTTACAAGCAAACATACAGATACACAGACAGACAGACCCAGAACAATATCGCCATTTTAAATGAGATACTAACAGACAAGATCAAATTACACTGTCACTGTTCGAGGCTGTTGCAGTGTTCGTACACTGGACCAAACTTTCCCTCACTGATCATAGATTGGTAATTTCCATCCCATGTTTTGTAGTGAAAATGGGACGTGAGGTTGGAGGTTCTTTGCATAGTCAAACAGGACAAACGGCCTAACTTTCCTCGGACATTTAGCGACCTTCGGACACCAAGAATCTTCGCTGTAGTGATGGTACACCAAGATGGCCGCGCGCAGAGGGCAGGAGTGATTACGTCACGTGAATAAGCCCAAAGGGGTCACTTTTTATTCCGATCTCTTACTTGGAATATGTGGAACATGCCCATGGTCATGTGGTTGAAGCACATGAACTTTACATTTGTCGTTCCACATTTCTAAGTTCTTTACTAATTCGGACTGAATCGACTTTGCATCGTCTCCTCTACCAATGAAAGTTTTGGTCATTTCAAACCTGGTCATCTCGATCTGTGATTTGACAGAGACCGTAACTAGGACCTTGTTTTCTCCTGGCCGAGGATCCAACATTTCTGTCGTTAGACCTTCAGCCAGATCGGCCCTACCGATGATCTCAAGAGCGTTGACAAGCTCACCAGGAGTGAAACCACGTCCTATCATTTCCTTACATTGGAGGAGGAGACTCTGGTCGTTCTTTCTTTTTTCCAGATTCTCTAGTATCTCGTTCTGAATCGACTTTGCATCCTCTTCGCTACCAATGAAACTAGTGGACATTTCGAACTTGGTAACCCCTGACTTTACAGTGACCTTGTTTTCTCCTGGCTGAGGAACTAACATTTCTGCCGTTAGATCTTCAACCAGATCAGCTCTTCCGGTGATGTCAAGAGCTTTCGCAAGCTCACAAAGAGTGAACCCACTTCCAATCGCCTCCTTGCATCGTAGGAGACCTTGGTACAGCTGCTCTCGGCTGCCGGCTTTTTCGAAGTCATGGAAGACCTGCTCAATGGTGACGTCGTTGAGCCCCAGCTTACGCAGCAGACGTCTGGACTCGCTGGGCCGGATCCGGGCAGCCACGTAGTCCAGTTCTTCTTCTGTGACGAAGTTATCCATGGGAGAGACTGAAAAATAGATCGAAGTTACAGAGCTGGAGCTTACACGATGCATTTGAAGATGTAGCTTAACTACAATCAATGTATTTTCTCTTTGACTCTGCAAAGGACGCACTAAAATGCATAAGTTCTATCCAAAATCTCACAGAAAATTGCATGATTTGTATGCGGATTGCAGCAGACACCTTCACCACCAATTCTTTCGCCAATTAACGCACGGTTGATATGGTTCATTGTACCCTGGTTTGACAGAGAACAGCGCTCGCAGCGGCTAATGGGCCCCTAGCAACATGCCCCGTAAATCTAATTAGGCGGCCCGGGGACTTTGTCGGCCCAGGTATAGTTATGCTATATAGCGCTGTTCTCTGACAACCTGGGTAGGTTGCTTGGGACAAAGACACGGACAGCCAACTTTCAATGGACAGGACTGTATGAACGGTTACGGTTGACCGTCGTCAAATAAGCCACAGATACGTTAATGTGTACTGTGCACCCGTTATGTTTTGAAAAATAGAAACATAGTATTGAACTTACAGTAGAACTATAGAAGGAACACTGCAAAATTCTTTCACCTTTCTGTTCTCGTGCACCACTGTATCGCTTCTGGGCTTCGATTGAATCGAATGTTTCGTGTCGAATCGGTACAAAACTTTGCCAGGCTTCGCTGTCAAACAACAAAATGGTAACCAAAGCTTAGGCAGATTGGGCTGCAAAAGTACATGAAAAGTATAAGAGATTACGGACTTGAGACGCTAGAAAGCAATACTGAGCTAATTATCGAAGGACAGATGATATAAATAAATAAATAGTGAACAAAATCTTACAATGTTTTCTTTCTTACCTTGAAGTCAGTTCAGGTACCTCTTCTCCCATGTCTTGTCTACGAGGATAAAGACGTTGGGTGTGGGGGACAGACATATCTTCATTGGTGGAACCATATCACCTGTTCAGCTTCGACCAATCACAACATTACACGTATGAGTATTTCGTCAGAAAAATCCCCTCGTTAAATATACTGGTTGGACTTCCCAGAGAAGTACTAGTACAAAGAGATGGTGACATTGGTGCCTTGAAAATTGTCCGTGTGCATGGAGCGTTATTACTGCCTACATTCTTTGTTGCTTTTCGTGTACTTCGTTATCCTTGTGGTAACTGTGGAAGTTGTTATATGTCTTACAGTGTCATGAGTCCTAAATTATGCGTCGATTGACATGAGACAGTGAAAGGAAGACATTTACCGGCCAACTCATTCATGGCACAGTGTTATTGTACCATGGTGTTCTAAAGTTAGAGGGCGTGACGGTGGCTGTATCTGCAAATATTGTGCCAACAATATGTGAAAGGGTATTTGACCGTCTTAATTAAAAGATGTAGTTTTAGGAAGGTTAGGAAAGTTAAGATGTATCAAGGTTCGATGTGAGGATAGCTAAAGTAATGCTGTGACATGGGGCAGGGAAACAAAGACATTTAGCTTAACCAAGAAACAGTGTTATTGAACGAACGGCCCTCTAGACTCAATTAGAACATACGCAAATGCGTGTCTGTGTCTGCAAATATTGTGCCAACAATACGTGAAAAGGTCTCTGACCGTCTTAATTATTAGGCTGAGTATCAGGGTCAACTTCAAGATGTGATAGCTACAGTGATTCACATTTGGTGTTCTTCTTTTCAAACCGTAAGATGGTGATGTTGACATTAATATATCTAACGTTAGTTCAACCTTATCCACGGGGTAACCTGTTTTTAAAGCAGGGGTATCAGGTCAAAGGACGGTGGTGTCAAATTGCAGTATTTTCAAAATATTGTGGCGATTCTTTTTTTCAAATATTGCACCATCCGTTTACTCTATTGTACTATCCGATGATCCTAATATCCTTTTTTTAAACAACGGATATAGGTTACCTCGCGGGTATAGGTGAACTAGCGCTGCCGTTCTTGTTTTTCAGTGTGGTGTTTCACATCCTGTTCGAAAAGCTTAAGATAGATATCAGTGAGTAAGACCTGTTGGTTCTTGCTAACTTATACTTGACTAGTAGGAAAAGACAAAGAGGTACTGATAATCATTTTATAATTTTTTTTATTAGCATACCGTATGTATAAGCACTGCATCAAACACACCTACACAATCATTTCACCATACCACTACATGATATAAAGGAAGAGAACATAATGTCTCTTGCCCTTTAGCAGTTACATGCATTGAATTCAATGACATATTCTGTTTTAGGTGGACTTAGGTATATTGAAATAGAGCTATTCATTTGTGAATGGTTCTATTTCATAGAAAGCAGTCATAATCTTGGCTTCATATAAATCCTCTACATACCGTAATTGCCCTACTTTGCAGTTTTACAGTGATGGCTCAGTAAGTCACCAAAACTAAAGGCTTTACTTAACAATATATTGTTATTGGCGAAATCTTAGAATTTATTATATGTGTATATTGTAACAATGTCACTTATATTAGAAACAAGCCGCATGCATTCTTCAGACAGAAACTATCTACATACATTCTGCATACAGAGGCAATCTGCATACAATCTGCATACAGGTACAAACTGTATACCTTCTGCGTACAGAGACAATCTGTCTACATTTTAGAAGAGAAATCCCCCAGCGTAGCCTAGGTACCATCCGACTACTACCGGGCTCCCATACACACTTCCCTGAAAAAAATCGACCTTTTTCAGGGCTGGAAGCATAGGAGCCCCGGTAGTAATCGGACGGTACCCAGGCTACTTCTAGCGCAGGACCGGGAACCCATTTACCGGTTCTGTACATGCCACATGGTAACGTACAATGCTACTAACATATAATTCTGTCTGGACACATAAATCCATCGTTAGCCTCCTTTCCACTAGACGGCGATCGTGCTGCGCTCTCGCCGCGACCTGAATAGGATATGGGTAACCTTGTAGAAATATTCGTTTCTTTTCTATAGAATTTGGTGAGCGATCTGTCAAATTTGAGGTCGCAGAGAGAGCGCGGCGAGAGCGCGGTCCGTGTGGAAAGGGGATATAATTAAGAGATCTCCAATGCAGCTCCCCACGGTATAATGCACTCCTGTAAATCCTGTATTTCTGAACCATGCATACCATGGGGGTGCGGCACTAGAAATCTCTCATACACACAGTGACGGATACATGTAGTCCAGAGATCAAATGTTACAGATGTAGGTTACGTACAAACTGCGCTAGTGAGCCTTCCCAAACCAGGGCGTATACTCCTGGTCTGGTGGCTCTTTAACGTGCTCTTGGTTAGGCGTCCAGTATGAACACGGGACCTCCAGTTTAACGTCCCTTCCGACGGACGGTAAAGCAGCGTGTGTGTACAGAACTAGCCTCAACCAGACCTTGATAAACTAGGAGTAGTAGAAAAATACGTTTTGTGTTCTTGTTGTCTTTTATATGGTACTTTTCGTTCCCCAAAGTATATTTTTGGTACGCTTTGTGTTCTTGTTATCTTTCATATCTTATTTATATGACATCATTCTCCAAAGCTACCCTGCCGGGTTCCTTGGTGGAAAAGTGACGTTAGCCTTAGAAGGGCTATGCCATATCCGGGCAAATGAAATCCTATTGTGGATTGTGGCCAAACTCACCTGAAAAATTATTCTCCCAACTTAAACATTTTCTTAAGTCTGGTAAAGACTAAGACTGCATCGCGACACGGTAAATTGTATTTCAACACAAATCATATCTTCTACAACCTACATGCACCACAATCTTAACTTACACAATCAAATCAAACCTAATATATATAGATATGGATATATACATATCCATGTCGAGCCTTCAGCGTCTCTAGAACGTGAGGCTCTGTATGGAGGCAGACAGCGACGTCCGTGTAAAATATCTATTCCAAAACTCCGAAAAAAAGAACAATTTGACGAAAAAGGTACAATGTAATGATTTATGCCTAAGCTGCTGTTTTCATTATGATACTGAGACGATTCCTGTATAGAAGTCAGTTACATTGTTTCGTAAACTATAGAATGAGACACTGGAAGATAGAATTTTGTTCTACTTTAGAAAGAAACTAGAAATACAAGGAATAAATACCACGGAAGTTCTGCCGCCTCCAAATCCTGTCCACCGCGATAACTGACTGTTGGCCAATGGGTTCAAATCCAAACAGCAGATCCCCTAATCTAACCTCCACAACCACCATTATTCATCAAATTGGAATGAATAAAGGCTTTGACTTGGCTTGGTCTGACTACAATAATATTGCAGTGCAGTCCAGCCTTGGTAATGCCGAAGAAGTGCCATTTTTTAAAAGACTTGACAGGGAGTTTGCCAAAGTCTTCCCGAGCAACATGCAACGGGTTTACGGCATTACCATGATCAAGGCGCATGGTGGCGCACATTTCAAAGAATGTGTACACTGGAGTTCGGTGGAACTTATACGGGGGACGTGTTTTGTAGACATCTATTTGTGTTTATATAGAACAGCACAGATAAACAGCACACATAGCTTTTTAGGTCTAACGAAATGCTATTTGTACTACTTATATAGTGAGGTCTAATGATGATATTCATTGGGAGAATTCCAAACTCCGTGACTGAAACGTAGCTCTTTTTATGTTTTGATGCACAGTAGTCTATGAAGGACTAGAAGAATGCTATGGTACCGTATTGGTACGTGTGTGCTCAAGATGATGTAAAAGCAGATAGGGCCGTTGTCACCCCAAATCTCCTTCTACAATCCTTATGGTCTTTAAGGAGCTACATTCAGTCAATAAAGCTAGGAAGATTCACAATGACATCAATTGAAGACAACCATGAACTTGCAAACAAAGTGATCCTCATTGCTGATCATCAGTGAGACTCTCACAATCTTTTTGGGAAGGGTACACTGTTTTGATGATGACTGCTCTGTTTGCAAGCTCAAGGACATCAATGAAATTCTATGCTTAGAAAACGTTGCCTTCACTTTTGGATCTGTACAAATATATCTGCACGTAGTAGATATATTGGTGACACTTCCAGAAGCGAAGGCAATGTGATACATAGATCTAGAGATTTAGAAATTTATAACCCATGACAAAACCAATTCAGTCCGTGACTACGTGAAAACCTTCCGTTTGGAAAAATCTAGTTTACAAATGGAAGGTAGTCGGCAGTCAAGATATCGCAGAGGACAGGGGTCACCTTCGTTACTTGAAGGTTTCGTCTGGAACGTGAGTGAGAGACCCATGACCCCCACCTTTGTCGTTACTCATCTTTTCCTTGTTACTCGCAACCATGGACTGAATGAATTTTGCATCACCTTCAGCGTAACATTCTGTGGATCCTGAAGGCAGGACTAAGACTACCAGCGGGCGTGATTTTATTCCAGCCGTTATCTCTTCAATAAGATCTCTCCTACCCATTTCATTGAGGGCTTTCACAAGTATACCAAAAGTAAAACCACTCCGCCCCATCTTGTTCTGGCACTTACGGAGACCTTGGTACACTCCTCCACTACAGTCATTCTTGAAGCGAGAGAAGATATGGTCGATGGTGACGTCCTCCAGTCCCAATTCAAGCAGTAGGGGCCTTGCCTCGTATGAATAGATCTGACGAGCCAAGTACCTCATTTGTTTCTCAGTCACACTGGGGCTCGTATCCACAGGTGAGTATCCATAAGTATCTGAATAGAAGTCAAGACATCACCTTGTTATATATTTGCTACTGGTATTCAGAAATGAAATTTATACATACTGGTGAATTACGCCGAAAAATTGTTTACCAGTTATTCAAAGCAAACAAATAACGTATACAACATGTTCATTGTATTCACGAGTGTTCGGATATATCTACCGTAAATCATATTTTGTAACTTTTAGCAATCTTACCATTTCGGTGGTTGCAACTGCCCAGTAGACGTGACAAAGTACCCAGAATTGATGTTATTGACAGGCAAGCAGCCATGGGTTTCCTGGTAACGGTAAAAAAAATATCATTTTGACTCCATTTTTTCTTCTTTTACATATACCATGAACCTTGTTAACAAAGGTCCTGGCCACGCAATTAGCACTTGGAGATTCGTGATGCAAAACATCCCTGCCTCTTGCAACTTTGTGACTGGAAGTATATATTCATTTATTATTGAAATTGTTTGAAACATTACAAAGGGGCACGTCTGCTCGATAACGGGTCCTAAAGACTGGGAATGAGGTGTGGATGGTGATTACATTTGCACGGTTTCAGGCGGATAGAACATACAACAAGCAAGAAGAAAAATAAACTACCAAATGGCAGCGGGGGCTCAGGTATCTCCATTCTGCCCATGATCAACTGTTTTCAGCGACCACATAGAAAAATAACATACTGTATACTGTATTGTACAACCTACCCAAATCGCAGATATGAGAGACATATACTTGAGGGTAAACAACGTAACATCTACGGTAGTTTTCAAATATCATCGACGCAAATGTTTATGCTCCCCGTGCCTCGGCTATGTGACAACAGGCGTTATTGTTACGCCTTTTGTGCCAACAAGAGCTCGATCACCTGTCTTCAATGCTGAGAAGTCATCTTATACCCCGAGTCAAGGACAAAAATGGATCACGTCTCAGTATTTAGCAGGGTCTACTTTAAATTCATGGTATTTAGGAGTTTTGTTTGCGATTTGTTGAGAACAGGAAAGTATATTTTTCTTACCTGTTTTGTTCTGCGCCTTTATAGTACATCCAGTGATCGATTGTGGTGTACGTAGAGAAAGCCTTCGTTGTCCTTAAAAAGAAAACAGTACGGGTACCGTACTGTACTGTAGTCCACAGATCTTACGCCCGAGTGACGAACTGTCTGGAAATTTGGGGAAAAAAGGATTAAGACACCGGACGGTGGTAAAATACGTAGTGAAGATAGATAATGTTTGAACACCAGTGACCCTATCAATCAAGTGATACACAATTCCCAAGAGATTGTAACAACAATTTTCTGTCTTACCGTTAGATACGACACACCCTCGAGCTCTGTACGGCAGGCCTATCCAGCGCTAAACCCTTTGCGTAGGACCTTGATATACCACACCCGTGGCAGTGACTCTTATTGGTTACAAGTCACCTGATCTGCATGGAACCAACCACAGCTTGACACGACGGCTCACACAGTACGTCAGAAAAATCCCCGGGATAAAAATACATTTGGACTTCCCGCAACAAAGGGCTTCGTAGATTGCAAATCGTACTTTCATGGCCTACTATAGGCCCAATAGCATATCAGCAAAACTACCGAAGTCACGGGTTCCTCTCTCAGCACTCGGTGTCCAGTGCGGAAGGTGCCTTCCGCACTGGAAGTCTTGTGCCGAAGTAACGTCCGCACTAGGTGTCCAGTGGTGACACGACTTCAGCACTGGAAAACTCCGAATCGGCACTGGAAACCGAGTGCTGAGAGTACCTTCCGCACTGGAAAACAAGTGACGACAATTCTCCCGCACTTGAAATCGAGTGCTGACAGCCTGCCTCCGTTACGTTGTAATATTTGGCAATGTTAACCATTAAAGAAAAGTTATGAAGTAATGACCAAAATCAACACAACCTCCCCAAATGTTTCGACGATATCATAGACCCTATACCATTCGTCCAATTTCTACAATTTTCCCAGGAATCTATGGAATACGTTACTTTGTGTGTGAGGTGGAGGTGTTTGGTGGAAGGAGTTGGCATTGATTTGTGTGCTGATTTTCTGTTTCCTTCTCTATCTTCTATGCCAGCGAATTCTGTTTTTATGTTTGATAGCGAGTACTTTAATATCTTTCCCGTAGAGAAACATTGTTTTAACCTGGTGTGTTCTTCTTCTTTCCTCTTTTGCTATTTTTGGCGACGCCTCAGTGGCGAGGCTAATAATATAGTATTGTGTGTGAGTAGCTTGAAAAAGGGCAAATTACTGGGAGGGAAACGTCCTGCGTTTTCTTGAAAATGTTGCCTTTCTAGTTTTGAAGGTTTTACTTCGCCAGTTATATTTACTGTGTAGCACGTAGCATAGCAAAATATTTTTGTCATCATCATATAACATTTTCATCTTCGTTTCACAAACCTGCCTCACAAATTTAGACGCGTACTAGACAACTTTCTGAAATTAAAAAAAAATACAAAGGAATGAGTTTTATCAAAGCTTTATTTGCACCTACAAGCAACACATTATAGACACATCAAAGAAAACTTCAGAATATAGTTGAATGTAACAACATATCTTCATTTCAGTGCTATCATAATTGGTATGTAGTCAGGAAAAATCACATTTTACTTAATGGTGTTTCTCTGTACATATCATACTTTTTAAGTATCTTCTCTGCATGTTACAATTGATAGTCATTTCTCTACATATCATAATTGATATGTCCTGTATATAAAGTTACAGAGCCATCTCAATATGGCTTATACAATAATGTACATTTTATTTTTAAGTATTCCTCTGCATATGATACATGTACATCACAAACGTTAGTCATCATAATCATCATATTGGTAGTCATCATTACCATATGTTATATAAACTTACAAAGCCATCTCAACAAGGCTTAATTAGAAAACATCTTAAAACGTAGACTTAGATGTATTTCTCTGCATATAATACTCGTTGTCATGCATTTTCTCTTGATATCACAATTATTAGACTTTTCTCTGCGCATCCTGTATATGGACTTACATACCCATCTCAACAGGGCACTGACAATATGTAAGTTTACTTATATTATTAATTGCAATACTCTTAATAATCTAGTAATACAATGTCTCATTTTATAAATGCAGAGTATGTAAACTATTGAGAAAGTAGAAACAGTTTACAATCTGTATACATTTCCATAAGATGTAGTCAACAAACGTGGTATCAACCAAACTCTTAGAAACTTATCTTAATATACTTCTTATTACTAGTACTACCAAAACACACAGCTTGCTACTTTTTAATGCTATATCTAATTCCTATATAAATGAATATGTACACATGTCGAGCCTACATCGTCTCTTGGACGTGAGGCTCTGTATGGAGGCAGACAGCAGCTTCTATTATATACCTACTCCAATTGTCTCACAAAATTATATTTCTTCGTGCATTCCCAATGTAAAGTTTATACATGTTGCTGGCATGTGTCGAGTTCGTTTCCGGACTAACGAACACGACACAGGCCGGCAACAT
>NC_049987.1:16776477-16872181 GCF_000003815.2 Branchiostoma floridae | reverse complement strand
TTTGGTATAACAGCGAACGTCCGGAGGCAGACGAGACATCTCATCCGCACAGTTAGAGCGTCATGAAGATCATCAGCGGCTTGATACAGACTCATTCATCTTTGCGACCCCATTCTGACAATTCCTCGAGCGACACCAAGCTACACTTTGCGCATGATGCCGGCCAGTCTTGCCTTGACATATGTGCCACCCCATTCGCCACATGCCAGCAACATGTATAATACCTTGCCGACATGTCGGTAACCGTCTGTCACCTCCTTCACGTCAAACCTGTCTGTTTTCCTTCGCGCAGTGCAGCTAGGTGTCGCTGCTGTCATATGGAGAATGGGGTCGCAAACATGACTAAGTCTGTATCCCCCTCATCATGATCATCCTGACGCTCCAACTCCGGTGATGGGTTGTCTCGTTGGCCCCCTGGAGTTCGTTGTCGGACCAACGATCCTGGAGTTCGTTGTCGGACCAACGATCTCCAGGCCAGGACCTGGAGTTCGTTGTCGGACCAACGATCTCCAGGCCAGGACCTGGAGTTCGTTGTCGGACCAACGATCCCCAGGCCAGGAGGAGATCGTTGTTGTATGGCGAGGACGGCCTTCTTTTCAGGGGCAGATTTACCCCATCTCAGTATGTTGTCACTTGTCTACGTTGGATCTGGTCTGCTCATCACTGACGTGTCTCGCTAGGGGGCGATGATGTCTCGTGACTGGAGTAGAACCGTGATGAGGGGCGATACGAACTTAGTCATGTCAGGGACCGCATTCTGCACGCTACAGTAGTGACACATTTGTGCATGGCGAAGAAGAGCCAGGCAGCATTTCCCTGAGGAAGGTAACAGATCGTCACAGAAACGTTGGATAGGTATAAATACTTGGATATGCAACAAAGAACTTTGTTATCCAGTCATCTACCAACCTGTAACAGGGTGTTGAAAGCCACTGTCGGACAATTAATGTTTGAGTGTCGCTCTGCTCTCCCAAGCAGAAGTGACGAGTAAGTAATACAAAAGCCGTGCTGCCTCCTTATCCTATCTAGCGCGATAATAACGACCGACTGAAGGCCGGTGGGTTCAGTTCTCGAAACTTGGACCAACGAAAATACATTTTCCTTAACAGACTCTGAAGTGAATCTCTACATACACAATCAGCATACATAGCTTTTATCCAGTGAAAAGCTATGGATGCTGATGATGCTGTAGCTCACCGTTAAGAGCAAGAGGGTTTTTTCCTTAAGTATTGCTCCTTTGTTTAGAGCAAGAGAGTATTGACTTAGTATTGCTCCTTTGTTTAGAGCAAGAGGGTTTTGATTCAAGTATTGCTCCTTTGTTTAGAGCAAGAGGTTTTTTTCCTTAAGTATTGCTCCTTTGTTTAGAGCAAGAGGGTTTTTTCCTTAAGTATTGCTCCTTTGTTTAGAGCAAGAGAGTATTGACTTAGTATTGCTCCTTTGTTTAGAGCAAGAGGGTTTTGATTTTAAGTATTGCTCCTTTGTTTAGAGCAAGAGAGTTTTCCTTAAGTATTGCTCCTTTGTCTGAAGCAAGTTCATAAACGTAAGCTTGACCAGACATGAAAGGAATATGAGAAGCACTATCCCAAGCACATTGACTGAAATGTAGCTCCTTTAAAATTCTAGTTTTCTGCAGCTGGTATGATAAGAATGTAAATCACTCCGCTGCCGTCCCTGATGGCTGATGTTTTATCAGCATCTTCCCTGCTAACAGTTGCCCCATGGCCATACAAAACTTCAAAGGAGCCCTATTCAGTCAACAGTGCTAGCAATATTCCCAAATAATATTAGATGTCAATGAGCTTACACTAGAAATATCATAGTCTGAATTGTCTTCGTGAGAAGGGCGTGTTGCTCTGATGACATCAAAAGTGCTTGCCACTGGCACATCCATGACAGTGGGAGTTATATACTCTTCAAGCAGAGATCGGTTTTCGGTTTGTGAAAAAAGACGTACGAAAAAAGGCCTGTTTGGAGAGTACGGTTTAGGGGCATAGGGAACATTGCCTTCAGTATTTGATCCGTCTAAACATATCTACCCTTGACAGATACGTTGATGACAGATCAGGTAGTGAAGGCAATGTAGTTTATAGAGAAAATGTTTGCTTCAGTCCGTGTCCACGTGAAAACTGTAACCATTGGCTATACCTTCCATTTGATACATACAAATGGAATGTAGTTGTCAGTCAAGATATCACACTAGATAGGGGTCATCTTCGTTATTTCAAGATCTTTTGCAAGATCGTTGTAAAGATGTCCTTAACAATCCCAAAAGATTGTTGCACTTGACGTCTGAGTTTGCCATCTCCAATTTTCGCGAACTTTTTCTGAATGACACGGGACTGAATTAGCTTTGCATCTTCTCCGCTACTCATGGTCACCCCAAAGAGTAGCTCTTCTGCCAAATCTGTCCTACGGGTGCACTTAAGGGCGTTTACAAGCTCATCGAGAGTGAAACTACGCCCTTTCTTTTCCTTACACTTTCGTAGACCTTGGTAGAGCTGTTCTGGACTTTTCTCGAAGTTGTAGAACACCTGGTCTATAGTGACGTCCTTCAGGCCCAGCTTACGCAGCAGGCGCCTTGACTGAAACGGTGAGACGTTGTCGGCCACGTAGTCCAGCTCTTCTTCTGTCACAATTCTATCCATGGAGGAGACTGAAAAAAATACATGTTTTCACTTAACGTGTCAAGCTGCCTGCGCAAAAGACTTGATTATTTATCATATTTATTTAGTTATGAATAATATTTTAGGTCAGAAAAAGTAATAGTTGAAAAAGTTATGTTAACATGTTTTGCGTTATCAACATAAATATTACATTTTCACTAGTAGACACATTTTCTCTTACTATTGAATTAATGTGATAGAGGGTACTATCACAATTTTTCACTAGTAGACACAATAATTCCCTCTTACTGTTGAATTAATATGATAGAGGGGTGCCATAACATTATTTCTCTAGTAGAATCATTTTTCTTCCCCTTTCTAGTGAATTAATGTGACAGAGGGGTGCTATCACATTATTTCACTAGTAGACACAATCTTTTCCCTCTTACTAGTGAACTAATGTGATAGATGGGTGCTACCACATTATTTCACTAGTAGAATCATTTTCTTCCCCTTTCTAATGAA
This sequence comes from Branchiostoma floridae, assembly GCF_000003815.2. NCBI lineage: Eukaryota > Metazoa > Chordata > Leptocardii > Amphioxiformes > Branchiostomatidae > Branchiostoma > Branchiostoma floridae. The sequence goes on along the minus strand of NC_049987.1, from coordinate 16,869,053 downwards.
TTCATCTAATAGTGGGGTGCTATCACATTATTTCACTAGCAGACACTTTGTTTTCCTCTTACTAGTGAATTAATGTGATAGAGGGGTGCTATCTCATTATTTCACTAGTAGAATAATTTCCTTCCCCTTTCTAGTGAATTAATGTGATAGAGGGGTGCTATCACATTATTTCACTAGTATGTGATAGAGGGGCGCTATCACATTATTTCACTAGTAGACACAATATTTTCCTCTTACTATTGAATTAATGTGATAGAGGGGTGCTATCACATTATTTCACTAGTATTGGATTTATTTCTCTTACTATTGAATTAATGTGATAGAGGGTGCTATTACATAATTTCACTAGTAGACACAATACTTTCCTCTTACTTGTGAATTAATGTGATAGCTGAGTGCTTATACTAGTAATAATCCGATATTATTGTGACAACCATTATCACGTGTAAATTAGTTCACACGGTTTTTTGACTGAAAACATTTTTTAAACTAAAATGATGTGAGGAATAGGCCGTAGTCGCAAAAACTCGTAATCAGTACAGCGAGAAGACTATTTATATATAATTATTTAATCTTGCAAAACTGGGTATTGATCATAAGTCTTCCATCAAGCGAGTTGTGCAAATACAAACATGTACTGGCTATTTGCCGACATTAAAGCAGTCCGTCTTACTTTTCCTTTTCCTGTGCTTGTAGCTGAACAGTAGAAGCAGCCTCAGCGTAGTATCCAGGCTGGTGCCGTCGTTATCTCCACTCAAGATGGATGGATCTTCTGTTGGCAATAGTGTTGTAAAATACGTGGACAGAACTGACAATCCTTGTTAGTTAATTGTCAATAGTAGGCAATAGCAAGACTACACCTAAACGTATTTTAGACACGGCAGCTTTTAGGGTTAAGTATTTGCTATTGTCTATATGTTTATTGTACAGTGTTGTATTTTGCAATTTGGGTAACTATAAGTATCTTGTTGGATACAATCCCATAATGTTTGAAAGTTTGAATTCGTCAATAAGCATTTCGTCGTTAGACGTGTGAAGTGCATGTTAGGAAATGGGCGTCGTTTCAGAGAGGATATGTAAATAGGTAATAAGGTTAAAGTAATCCCATAGCCTTTTTGCGGCCGTAGAGGCAGTGGGTTGTTATACACTGTGTCTAGGGCACGGTATGGAGGCTAAGTCTCCTTCTATTGCATTTTACCTCCCAACCAGATAGCCATTTCTTCACCTTGGTGGAGTGAGGTGAGACAACTTCAGGTTCTTCAAAATCGAGCTGCCAGGGTCATCCTACAAATGAAGCGACGATCCAGTGTCCAAGACCTACACAGCAGACTCAACTGGAAGTATCTTACGCAGCGGAGAAAGGAACACATGTGTGTGATGGTCTTTAAATGTATCAACGGGCTTGTCCCGACATACCTGGATACCACCTTTGTACACAACCACCTGTTACACAGCCATAACACCAGACAAGCCTCTTTGCTCCATAAACCCAATTACACAAACACAGCTGGCCACCGCACATTTGCATACAGAGGAGCAACATATTACAATACCCTTTCGGCGGACATAAGACATGCACCAACTCTACGGCAGTTTAAAGCTGCCCTAAGACACACTCCTGCGCACATGGACCTCTGACCTCCACCGTTGACGTTTTTTGTTGACCTCGACAACTGTTCTTGGTAAAGACGCATCGGTTTATTTGTATATTTTGTTTGTTGTCCTCTGGTTGTCTTACTGAATGTAACACGTTTCGTTTTTGTTATTTATGTAGTGGGCCCCCTTGGAAATCAACTTCAAACAAGTTGAAGGGGCTACCCACATGTTTTGAGATCAATAAATAAATAAATGAGGAAATTCGGACAAATACGAACATTTTGTACAGTCATACTACAGTGTGAGCTTACTTCATAGCAAACGATAAAAATAATATGAAATCAAATGGCCGGAGCAATTGAACCCCTCACCTGGTGCTTTTGGCGGCAGCAGAATGTTGACAAAATAGTCACAGCAGTTCAGAGGTCCCGAATACCAGGCCTAAGAGTAAACAAAAGTATTTTTAGATTTCCGGGGAGTTCCGCGCAAGGGTTGACGGGAGTGTTTACCCACCTTCCCGCGCGGCCAGGTAGAGATAAATATTGTTTGAAATAAACTGCGTATTGCATTTTTCCAAAAACAAGAACAATTTGCCTCCTCCTAGGATCTCCTAGGAGATATACCGACGAGAGAGACCGCAGGCAAATATAGCAATGTAGGGGAGTGTGCCTGAGGATAGGGGGTTGGGGCAGCGTAAAAATTATAACACTAGATGTGTTGCAAAAACAGGCGTAAAACATTAAGACTAATTCGGATCCTTTCAGCTGTTTGTAGACTTAAGTATCGTAAGGTTACCAAAATATGTCAGTTCCTTACAATCTTGAGCAAATCAATCTCATGTGATATGCTCTGAATGATTTGCAACAGTATCATCGGGCCTCATCGTAGCTAAGCAAACACTAGCATATCCGCCATTTATCCTACATTTTACTTTCAACTTACTGTAGCTGTAGCCCGGGATGTCTCCTACGAAAGCCTCGCGACGAACGGTAACCCAGTGTACTGCAAACTGCGATGCAAGAGTAGATTCACTACCTGGAAATTAGAGATAAAAGGTGTGTGAAGCATCGACTTGACGGCGACAGAAGACGTTGTTGTTGAACAATCATGTAATACCGGAGATTTACTCTTTTTACCATGTCTTAGTTAGTGTCTTACCGGGAGATCAGTTAAGATCCGCCCGTTCCCCTGTGACTGAGTTGGGAAGTGATATCTGGGCGATCGATGCCTTTGTGTACCTGCTCACCTTGCTATGCTATGACATCACTTACATTGTCCCTCATTGGTGAAAACAAGTCACCTGATCTGTTTGGACCAACCACGGTGTTACAAACAATCTCACAGCTCGTCAGAAAAATCCCCGGGCTAAAAATACATTTGGACTTTCCGCGAGAGGTACACGGACCGGGCCTTTTATTGATGTTTTGGGTCTTTCAAGTGCCGACAATGTTGCCGACGTCCCCTGTATTACTCCTTCTTGTGTTTGTACCATGCAACAAGTAATACTAAATTGATGTAAGCACATGTATAGCCATATTATTATTATCCTTGTCATGATGACACTGACACTAGGATATAGCATTTAGTAATATTTACATATGTCCCACTCTGTCTTATTTATATAACGTTACACAATAGGCATTACGAAACCCTTGGACCTGGGCACCAGTCCAATGTACATACAAGTTCCAACAAGTGGCTCGAATTGTGCTTTGTCATCAACATTTAACGTTGTAGATAGCACCTGCACATGCATAGTAGAGTCCCCATATGTAGATCTCAGTTCACAATGTGTAGACTTTAGAACCCTCTAGATTTCGTTGTCTGAATCAGGTTTCGGAAGGGGGGGGGGCTGACACCAGTTTGTTTCATCATCATCATTTGTCATTCTCTATGAGGTGCAGCAAGTGAAGTTTGACTTCCAGTAAAGTCTGTCATTTATCGTTTCGAGGAGTTCCGGACCGTCTAATCCAGTTTCTAACTCAACAAGGTTCTTCAAAGTTAGCCTTGGGCAACCAACACGTTTCTTAGCGAAAACAGGTGTCCAGAACATTTGGTAAGATCCATATAATTGACTATCTTTAATGTGTTTCCACCATGATGTATCATACACTACCCGTATAAGTACCATCAAGTTTTTTTGGTGCGTGACGTGTTCATTACCCATGATTCTGAACCATACAATAGAATAGCTTCAATACAATGCTTTACACAATATTGTCTTCGTTTGTTTTCTAATGGGAGCTTTCGAAATTTTACGTAGATAATGAAAGGCACTCCATTCCTGAGCGATCCTAACATCCATGTCATGAACGCTATAGGAGTAACCGCCTAGGTATTTAAAATCAGAGACACATTCGATTTCTGAACCGTCAAAGGCCCAAAGTAAACTGCCAGTCGTTGGATTTAAATGCATGTACTTTGTCTTCGAAGCATTTAGATATAAGCCGACTTTTTTACATGGCGTTTCCACTTTGGTAAGATTTTGTACGAGTTCTATCGTGTTTGCAATATCATCAGCAAAATCTAGGTCAGCAAGGGTTTCAGCTCGGTGTCGTCGACTCCTTCGCCGGCTAAGGGTTAGCCCTTCTGTGTCGGATATAGAAGACTGTAGTGCGTAGTCGAGACAAATGATAAAGAGGAACGGGGCTAAAGGGTCACCCTGAAGGACTCCGGTATTAATGCTGAAAGCATCCGTTTCACCTTCAGGAGTGATCACCACCGCAGATGTGTACCAAAGGTTGTAAAAACGCTAAGACTAAAGTCGGATCCTTTCAGCTGATTATAGAATAATAATATAAGTATCATAACGTTACCAACGTATGTCAGTTCATTACATTCTCGCGCAGATCAATTTCATATTATATGCCCTGAATAACTTCCAACAGTAAGAGTAACGAACCTTACTATAGCTAAGCAAATACTAGCATATCCGTTATCTGTCCCACATTTTTTTCTTTCAACTTGATACATGTAACTATTAACAAATTAAAAACAGTACTAGTTACTTTGGATGTAGTCCGAGCTGTCTCCTACGAAAACCTCACCGGGAACGGTAACCCAGTGTACTGCAAACTGCGATGCAAGAGTAGATTCACTACAGCTGGAAATTATAATACAGAGATAAAAGTTGTATGTAGAAACGACATGACGACGACGTATGTCAGAAAATCATATGATAAGTAAGATTTACTCTTTTTACCATATCTTAATTAGTGTCTTACCGAGAGATCAGTTAAGATCCGCCCCGTTCCCCTGTGACTGAGTTGGGAAGTGATATCTGCGCGATGCCTTTGCGTACCCGCTCACCTTGGTATGCTATAACATCACTTACATTGTCCCTCATTGGTGAAAACAAGTCACCTTATCTTTTTTGGACCAACCACGGTGTTACATACAATCTTACAGTTCATCAGAAAAAATCCCCAGGCTAAAATACATTTGGACTTTCCGCTAGAGGCACAAACCGGGCCATTTATTTTATTGATTTTTTTTTTTTGGTCTTTCAAGTGTCGACAATGTTGCTGACGTCCCTTCTATAACTCCTTCTTGTGTTTGTGCCATGCAACAAGTGATACTAAATTGATGCAGGCACACATTTTGCCACATTACTAGTATCATTGCCATGATAACACTGACACTAGGATAAAGTGTTTATTGAATACATTTACATATGTCCCACTCTGTGTTATTTGTATAACGTTACACAATAGGCATTACGAAACCCTTGGACATGGGCACCAATCCAAAGTACATACAAGTTCCAGCAAGTGGCTCGAATTGTGCTTTGTCATCACCGCGTAACGTCGAATATAGCACCTGCACATGCGTAATAGAGTTCACATATGTAGATCTCAGTTCACAATGTGTAGACTTTAGAACCTTCTAGATGTTGTTGTCTCAGTCAGGTTTCGGAAGGGATGGAGGGGGGACGTACTGACACCAGTTTGTTTGAGGACATAATAAGAAATTATATACATGTATAACACAACGTTACCTTGTGTTGTTGTATTATATAATATATGCACAGTGGGCAGAAATGTACAATAAAGGTCTTCATTCATTCATTATCATTAGCGTTTTGCTTCGGGAAAATAATTTCATCGTACTTAGCCCCCTCTTTACTGGTTTGTGCTAGGACTACTGTTAAGTTCCCTACCATCCGTATATTACCTGAGTTTCGGTTTTACACCATTATAGTGCTACATTTTTCACGAACTTGATCAATCTATGTCCTCATCTATCGAAATTCCTATCATCAATTTTAAAATAACTGTCGTTTGCTAACTGTGGCCCTCGAGTTTATTATTTGATGTTTAAGATAAGTGACAGACTGACAGATCAAGGGTCTTACCAATGCCCCTTTGAGTCGCAAGGTGGCTCTCCCAAATGGTTAGCTCCATGGCAGCTTTGTCCTCGAGCGATTGACATCGACATACCAAACTTTCGCTCGGAGATTACTCTAGACATTATTGAACTGATCCAATGCCCTGTTTTTCATTTCAAGCGTACAATTCATTGTCACCTGCTACAATTACCTCACTAAATAAACACGGGTAACGTCTAATGTAAGATGAATGTCTGCCATTTTCTCCGACAGCAATCATTTCCCTCAGTTCTAGTCAGATAGCCTGACTTTTAGGGAAGAGCAGGAGCGCCATTTTCATGCAGCGACCGTTCGTGATATTGCAACTATTGTATCCAGCATGACACTCAAAATTTCAATCGTTCAAAAAACCAAAACGTATTCAGTTTCAAAAGTAATATCTACGCCCCCTAACAGTTGAGTTTTGAAAAACATTAACCGGACTGACGACGTCAATCTATATTGGACTTTTAAACTACCAAAATAAGATATATATACCGCATTATAATTGCTAACCATATTTCTAAACAAACAACTATCAAATTTAGTGGTGAGGGAAACATATTTATGATGCAAACATAGATACAATTTTACACTTTTAAAACAACTTTGACAGGGTTTATTTGAAAGTCGAAATTTGAGCTGGTTTGGCAAAATTAAGACTGAAACTTGTGGATTGCATTGCATTGATTCTGAAACCTCGTTGTTTATATGGGTTATTCTGCAAGGTTTGATAAGTAACTGTATCTGTATCTATATAGCCGGTATAACCGCCGTTCGGCGTAACACAGCAGCTAACTAACGATAGAAATATTCCTTTTAGACAAATGATAGGAAAGTTCCATCACTTAAGATATTTGTCTAGTGATACCAAGTCTGGACATTTTCCCTCTGTCTTCAAGTGACATTCAATGCAGTTCTGGTTTCATTATTGTGTCTGTAGTTAGTCAGATAGGGCATGAATGTAGAATAAAGGCAGTCATCATCATTGATAATGCCTCCTTGAAAACCCGCGGGGCTTTGGGATGGGTCTATTAATAAACGCCATTTTGTTTTGACCCAAGGTCACCTGTGAGACAACCGTCTGGTGAGGACAACACCTGGTTATGTAACGCCCTGTCCACGTGTGCTCCACGCGGCAGGCGGACACACCTGATAATGACACCTGTTGGACAGGTACCATTCAAACTCATCAACACACACAGGGAGAATAGCGGGGAGGAGCAGCATCCAACCCGGCTGGCAACTCCCATTCACTGGACGGGACCTCATTGGGCGATGGCGCCTGGGCCACGGTAGGGGCCACAACTAGATATTTAATGGCCTTTCCCGCTGGACGGTCTGTTTTGCTGTTTTCAAGATGTGTAATTTTTGTGAAAATGTTTACAATTTTTATCATCTTTTTTGCAGTGCATCGTTTTGGATTGGAACTGACATGACTGAGCTGTTTGTCTTGGTAATTGATGGAAATTCTTTCCATCTACAGTGACAGACCCGTCGTGACTGTCAAATAACATTTATCAGCTCAACCAATGACAGAATGGTAATTATCATTTCGACCAATGAGAGAATCGCAATTAGCAGTTCGACCAATGAGAGAGTGAAACTCCATTACTGAATCATGGAGAGAGTGGCTATGTTTGTTGAATCAATGAAAAAGTGGCCACATGTCCAACAAATGATAGTAGGGCTATTGGGTCTGTTTGTTCAACGCCATTTTGTTTTGAGCCAAGGTCACCAGTGAGAACCGTCTGGTGAGGACAACAACAGATTATGTAACGCCCTGTCCACGTGTGCTCCACGCGGCAGGCGGACACACCTGATAATGACACCTGTTGGACAGGTACTATTCATACCCGCCAACACACACAGTCTGGAACTCTTCAGGATCAATGAACCCTACCGAGTCACAGATCGTTTGTTAGTTTAACAACAAAAGCACGAGACAACAACTTAGATTTGTTACTGTTAAGCAAGAAAAAAAAACAAGATTATGAGAAATGTCAGTGACATATTTTTGCATGAATAACAAATTCACGCATACGTCTAACCAAATATATTCATCTAAGAAACTATTTTGATTTTGAAGACTAGGAAAAGTATGACACGGTCAGGTGTCAAGTAAAACAAAACACGAATGTTTTGAAGTAAATGCTGTTTCCTTTTTGTAATTTTCAGAACAGAATATTTCGAAGGAAATATTTTCTTGTCCAAAAGCAAGGAGATAAAAGCTCCTTGCTTTGTTTCGCAAAGAAGTTTCTATGCTTGAAATAAAGTGAACGAATGTGATAGAATGTGTTATTAATAATTACGTAGTTTGTTTTGCCTGTCTTGCCGTTGTGATGGTGATTAACTGCTGTGACGTCTGGTTTGGACACACAAGTTTGTAACAGGATTTCCCCACCCGGGTAGAACACACCAGGTACCAGTGGAGGAACAATGTGGGGAGGGGGGCGGGTCCGGACAGGTACTGTCGTTTGAAAACCCTCCTGTGGCTTTGGCGCCATGTCACCGAGAGGTCAGTTCGACATTTTATGGTGGTCATTGAAGCTAATTTGGTTAATTACCTTCGACTGTGTTTAGAAGGTTCATTAGCAATTGCTGACTACTAGTATCGTGTGGATGAAATCACATTGTTTGTAAAGAGATTTTTTTACCTAAGTTATAAATCATTTATAATGTTGACATTCTAATAAATAATCTCTTTGCACATTTGTGCTGTTATATTTGCCAAGAACAGACATACAATTATCAAATTTAACGTTATGGCATCCTGTAACTGTGTGCCAAAATATAGAAAAACTCACAAGTTCATACAATAGCATTTTTCCGCATCTGTATCTATATAGATATCACTACTAGTACGTAACACACAAGGTTAGACACCAAAATTATCAAATACATTAAAGAGATTGGTAAAAGAATGCAATAAAAGCAATCTATTAAAAACTTAGAGACTTTTATTCCAGATTTTAACGTTTACGCGAAGGTACAACCCCAGACATCACCTGACGTCCCTCTGTGCACCTGTCTCGCCCAGACAACACCTGTTTGTGACAGGTTCATCTTCTCACCTGTGTGAGCCCACCAGGTGAACTTGTGGGAGAATAGCGGGGAGGAGCAGCATCCAACCCGGCTGGCAACTCCCATTCACTGGACGGGACCTCCTTGGGCGATGGCGCCTGGGCCACAGTAGGGGAAACAACACATTAAATGACCGCCAAAAAGCAGTTACTCATTGACAAGCAACTGGAAACGTCTATCTGAAACGTCTGACCATTTCCAAAATCATATCCAGTTGCTTCAGTAACTGCTTTGTGGTGTATCTTATGACCTGGATTGATAACCTTCATCGACGTACATTTAATGATCGTTTTAGTAATTGGAGAAAAAATTCAAAATATCTCCGAAACACATAAGTCAAGTCATTTTTGTCCTTTTCCAGCCAAAATGGTAGCCTCTACCAGGCTCCACAGGTCGCTGGAGAAAAAGTAAAAATTGGCCAAATAAGACAGAAAGAAAACACGCCCCAGAAGTATAGTTTCCAGGCTGGCCAACACTCCTAGGCCAATTAACTCATACTATGCTTTTATTCCTTAGTTGGCCAAAGTCCTGGTAAATGCTACCAAAATGGCACATCAGTACTAGCTTTCTTACGTAGTATACACCTAGAACTCGTGAAGAAATGAAATTTGACTCAGCAGTTAGAACAAAAGTCAAGTCCTTGGTCGCGAGACCAGTGTCTGGTTAAGACAACTCTTGTTTTTGACACGCCCTGCCCACAGGTACGGTTCACTGCGGGTGTACACACCTGACAATGGCACATTGTGATTCACCATTGTTAGGACCTGAATGTGTCTTTCTTTACACAGATGGTTTGTTGGTTTAATGACTAAAGGCCCGAGGCATGAGATAATGAGATTGATCGGTGGACTTGAATTACAAAGGCGTCGGAGAGGCGTGAAAACCACTGCACGCGCTCCGTGTATGTTGTTACATGCACGCAACAGGCGTTTACATTTGGGAGTAAGATTTACGAGCTAGGGTCAAGTTGCCTTGTCGTACACCTCACCTCACAGCTCACCGGTCCCATAGCCTCACCGGCCGTAGGGGCAGCTATGCAACCAGCATACATATATGTCGTACATAGATGTAGTTAATTCATTTGAATACACTTATTTGTTTATATGTATAGTTGTTGTAAATTCTATAAAAGTCTTTCTACTTTTCTGGTGTCAATGAAGGCTTTACAAGTGTAAACTTTAGACAGATATAAAAGAAGCATTCAAAGATTATTCTGAGTGTTTACGTCTGCTTTTGTAATATTTACTACTCTTTTCTATTATTGCTCTTTTTAACTATCTGTTTCCCTCCTACAGCTACAAGCAGTCGCCCTTTTCAAAGCTCATGATAATTATTCTAATCGTTAAATAGGCGAATCGCTTCTTGAAAAAGTGCTAAGTTACACACAAAAATGAAAATAAGTCGTATCTTTACATCTGCTTGGAGATCATCATACAATCATGTACTATTATTGTGTAGAATCTGTTTCTGTCTAGTATCATGGTAAGTGAAATGTTGACACACAGAGTCCTTAGGGGCACATTTGGTACGTTTGGAACAGAAATCACACATTGGTTGCCGTCCAACGACATTTTTGAGGGTCATAAATTAAGACTAACGACCCTGATGACTCCATTTTGCAATTCTAACTTCCACCAACCGTGTGACAGTTTTGCAATTTCTCAATACTGTAATTACAACAGCTTCTCGTCACTCCTATGGTAGATTTCCTTGTATTTTTTAGCAGGGAGAATGGATGTGTGAGACGGAGACCTCTGTCTGGCTCATATATACAAGTTCATAACGCACTTTCTTCGCACCTGTTTGAAACTATAAACGCACTATATGGCCCTAGGTTTGATTACAGATCAAAGATCTAGGTTTGATTACAGTATAAAACATTTCCTATTCCAGATTTCTTTTTTTATATGGATGGATACGTGAGACTGATATCTCTGTCTGTTTCAAATGTAGAAGTTTATAACGAACTTTTCTCGCACCTGCCTGAAACTCTGTAGGTACCCGTAACACATTTAGGGGGGGGGGGGCGAGAGTAATTACGATGGGGTCTCATCAATCTCTTGGGGTCGGTGACCCCATGCTCAGATAATGGCTATAATTATGCCTCTTATTAGGTTTATCTAAAGAAAATCTGCATGGTTGGTTAGCAAGAATTTGAGCATTTTGAGTTCACAAAACGTTTCTTCTCATGATATTATATAGTTGTACACGTGGCTTTAAGTTTCATGTCATAGTTTGTAGAAGAATACGGTAAAAAAGAATGTTGCATGATAGACTTTGTAGTGAAAAAGCTCACAGGTGCAAAATTGACTATTGACTTGTTTGTCAAATTGACAAGCTTTAGAATAGCTCAATCTTTAGAATAGGTCGGGCCGTGTACCTTTTTAACGTTTATGCAAAGGTACAACCCCAGACGTCACCTGACGACCCTCTGTGCACCTGTCTCGCTCAGACAACACCTGTTTGTGACAGGTTCATCTTCTCACCTGTGTGAGCCCACCAGGTGAACTTGTGGGAGAATAGCGGGGAGGAGCAGCATCCAACCCGGCTGGCAACTCCCATTCACTGGACGGGACCTCCTTGGGCGATGGCGCCTGGGCCACAGTAAGGGAAACAACACATTTAATGATCGTTTTTGTGATTGAGGAAGGAATTAAAAATAAAGAAACCTTTATTTTGCTGCGGAATTTGCAAACTCGGTCAATATTTTTATCTATTTCTTTTTCTAAATGTTCAAAACTAATGGCGCCATGGTCAGCGTAGGGAATCACCTTGGAAAGTCATTTCAATTGTCATTTGATAGTCATGAAAGCACGCTATTTGAAATTTTTTTATCTATTTTTTTTTCTACAGTGTTTAGCATTGCAAAAGCCAGTTCCTTTGCAAATCTGTGCTCTCAGAGATTAGTAAAAGTATTCTGCTAAGAAATGTTACAATTTCTTAAAATCATCCTTTTGCAGCCATTTCCTGTTAGGTGGTTATTTCCTAAATTTGCAAGCATTTGTTACAATCGAATTCAATCTGATCTTCTTTTCAAATATATATATATATATATATATATATATATATATATATATATATGTATGTATATATATATATATATATATCCTTGGCATTTATATGCACATGATCTAATTTTACGGAATTGACTGGAAGTAATATGCCACAGAGAACTATATCGACTCACTACAATGTATCTTCCGCTAAAATAATTAAATTGTCATGAATATTGATCAAAAATAATTATTTTTCCGGCGTACAATTCTATTCTATAGTTGAGTTAATGTTTTTTTTTCTGCGAAGTAGTCTTGAAGTTTAAAGAAGTTTCCTGCGAGACGCCTGTCTCGGTAAGACAACTTGAGTTTGTGTCACCCCCGCCCCACCCACACCATGACAATGGGAGTCACCCGACAGGTTCCATTCAAACCCACAAAGCCGTTATTGTAACCCCCATAGCGATAACCGTTGTGCGGTGAATGGTTTGTTAGCTTTGCTGACTATAACCCCGAGGCAAAAGCTAATGAGATCAATTACCTGCACTTGAATGAGAAAGACGTCAAGGTGGTGACAAGACAACAAACGCTGGCTTCTTCTTCTTCTTTTGTTTCATTTTCTTACGGGTTTGTGTTCACGCACGCCCCCCCCCCCACAACACACACACACACACGCATAAAATACTAGTAGTCTGATTTCAAAGTGCTGGATTGATTTTAAACCGAATAGTAGCATGGATTAAAAGAAAGGCAACGCTATATTAACTATACCATTTCCACACTGCCATAATGAATGAACACACACACATTCGAACAAATAAGTTTCTTGTCGTTTGTGGCCAGGACTAAAATACTTTCAGTTTTTTAAAATTTTTCAAAAAAGTTTATATGGAAATAAATAAACGTTTGCGTTTTGTTTTCTTTTTGCTACAATTAAATGATAGTTGTAAACCATTAACGTTTGGGTGCTAATGAAATGTTTTGAAGAATTGTCTTGAACAAAGTGAGAAAAAGTTGAAGACAACATTTTCACGCCCTAAAAATTCGTCAAGACAACGCGGTTTCAGGAAACTGCCAGGGGCCAGGTAGAAAGTTTAAAAAAGGCGTCTTTTTAAGGTGAAAATACCGTACCAGATACTTAACAATAAATGAATGAAGAGTTCTCTTGTCCAACCGATAGACATAGGCTATATTGCTATTTTTGCAAGACCTGTTCTTCAGTCATTGTGAAAAGATTTTAAAGAAGATAAAACGACCTGAAAAATTAGGACGTAGGACTTTTAAATAAAGGAGATAGTGTCTTAAATCATTTAAATCATAGACTTCTTGTGTCAATAATCATTAATGGCTAGTAAAATTACATTATACCGGCTATCAAGATACGAGAACATATAGCACTTTTCTTAAGAAGACTGGAAATACGACACAGTCTAGTTTTACATGCACCAATCCAATTCGCTATTTCTTACGATTTTGACGATGTTGCACATACAACGTTACGTTGCAATTGATAAGAGAGATCAGTCTGCACTAAACGTTGTCTGGAGATAGATATCATAAAACTCCAGTACTAGTTGCACGTGAGTGTGGGTACATATTAAGAGACAATTCGGCAAAAGGTTAGGGGCGATAATTTAAGACTACATAACACAGTAAACCGTTATCAGCCGAAGTTCTTCAAACGAAAAGGAGGGGACGTATAGCAATGGAAAATTGCATTTTTTCACCTCCCGAATATTGTTATTTGTCAGTTTGTCTTTAATATATGTTAGATTAGCGTAGAAATGTCCTAATGATAAAACAACAAAACCAAATATTGTAATTTGCCGCTATGTACACTTTTTAAGTGACCGTAAGTTCAATTGATAAACCCATAGTTTAATTTAGCACTTGGATATCGTCTCGACAAGACAATAATATCTAAACCTCTTCCTTTCAGATAAATTTCCCAACAAAAAATTCTCAGTGGTCCCGCTGTGTTTTAAGACATAACAGACAACCGAAAATTAAAAACAAAGAACTTCATACGAAAAGAAGTTAATGCTTTGAGGTTGTCTAGGGCAGACTACAACGTCTACATTCCATTATAATTCCCCTTAAACTGATGAATTTGTATAAAACCCATAAGTTTGTTAGACGAAAACCAGAAAGTTCTAAGTCTAGTTTGTAAACGTATATACAATTTATACCGTGTGACATTCCTAAATAGAGATTTTAATAGTTGTGCATTTTAGAATGAATAACAGTTATCAGATGTAAAATGTAGCCAGATACAACAGTGGTGTGCTTTGAATAAGGAGCTAATGATGGTTTAGTATCGCACTGGGACGTCGTCTCGCTAAGACAACATTTGTAACAAGTTCTGTTGGCGCTTTTTTTACCTCACAAAAAGACTCTGTAGGTGACCATGAGTGACAAATACGGGAGGCGGGAAAGTTAGAGCAATCCTAGACACATGGAAACCACCTTTGGAAACGTCATGTTGTGATATCGTCTGAGGAAGACAACAACATTCTTTTCCCGCCTTTTTCTACCCAGTTCTCAGGAGAAGTTTCTGTCAGAAAGTGCATACTTTTGCACATTACGTTATTGACACAATGACACAAATGAGAAAAAAGGTTCTTGTCTGAAGAAGACTACAGGTGTAACAATTTCCTTCCCCACCTCTTTTTCTACCCAACAAAACTGTACTCCGTATTTTGACCAAAAATGACAAAAAAGAAAGCAAGAAAATTAATTCTGTCAGGATGTCGTCTGCAATAGACCACAAGTGTTACAAGTGTTATTCCTGCCTTTTTTTACCTCATAAAACGTCTGTGTAAGTGACCGTGAATGAGAAACACAGGAGGCGGGAAAATCGTGTGTTGATATGTCGTCTGCGAAGACAACATTTTGCTGTTAACAGGTTGCAAATTTGTCACGTGCCACTAAGATGAACTTGTACAATAGAGAAAATTGAGCACCGCTCACTTAACAGGTTGTATTGAATTGGTCAAAGCCTCGCCTGAGGCGCCGTTCCGGGGGTCTGCCCCCCTCCCTCCCCCAATCTAAAGAAATTACCCTCTTCATGAATTCTTGATTCGTATCACACAATTATCAAGGGAGAAATTGGGCCAACAATTATATAGGCGGTGTCAAACAGCCCTTTGTTAATTGGTAAGGTGCAGAAATTGCAGGCATTTCCATTGCAAATCAAAATACGAAACAAGTGTCACCGTGTTTACCACTGCAAAATTTTGATGCATGTTTCTGTCCTTCTATACTCAGTCAAAAACAGAGCGCAGATAGAAGCAAGGAGGCTCAAAACTGAAGTGAAATAATATATTAAGAGTGGGAAAGCCTTTTACACACTTAAGTCCACCCCCTGATTCTATATAGTACTTAAAAACATACGAAGAAAAGTTTGTACATGCCGTGTTCAAATTTGCTGCAGGTGTAACGTTAACACAGTAGTTAGCTTTGACTCCAGACTAAAGGAATCTTGAAGAGGGCATAACAAAGAAAAATTTGATAGCTCTTTAGTGAAGTTTTCCTTCCGTCTGACTTATTTTTACGCATTTACATCGCTATTCAACATACAGAAGAACACTACCAACGTTCAATTTATTATAAGTCTAAAACTCATGGTATACAGCCAACACATGTTTAGCCTAGTTTCACACACCGAATTCCTTGTTGATGAATGTACGGAGAATTTTCCCCATTCTTCTCGTGAACCATTACCCAGTGCCGGTAAGTATACCCTGAGGCGGTGGTTTCGCGGCGCTTTTCAAGTGAAAACCCGGTATTGTGTAGGGTTATCTTTACACTATCTCCACTCCCTCAAGGCATTACCTCTGTGCAGAACCCATAGCTACCTGCTGACGAGTTGTGATATGGAAATCTGTTCATATTTGTATAATTAGCGAAATAAAACATAAAAAGCGGTTCATTCAAAGGCCACCCACTTAAGCTTTAAGATGAAAATAACGACTTCAAGCAACTTTATGACTGGTTTATGGCAGTTACGAAACTTAAGCCTTTTGGAAAAGAAGCTATGCTAATACTGAAATATTTCAACAACACAGGTAACGTTACTAGGTGGTATACTTGGTTTAAAATAATAATATTTGCTTATAATGCAGCATACATTGTTGCGACTTGAAATGTTAAAAGAAAAGGTACACAGATATCTGAAACCATGAATTAAAACCTTATAAGTTATAGCTAAACAATAACCAAAAAGCCTTTGGATTTTTAAATAATACACGACTTGACTGAAAATCTACCTATTGAATTAGCTATACCTGTGAATATCTATGTGGCTACGAATACACAGTTGTAAAATTCCAAAACACACGTGGGATAATTTTTCAAGACCCTTTGGCTATATGACTAATTTGGTATGGCAGAAGAACTAAAGGGTCACTGGCCGCAGTAACTACCAAAACTACCAATCAAAATTGCTGTTTCATAACTCTACCATGCAATATGATGATATGATTAACAGTTGTAAAATGTCATTGGGTACTCGTTAATAAGAGTGGAGCATGTTTCAACACTCTGTGACCGTCTGACAGTTCCAAGGTCGTTGACCGCAGTGACTACATTCTACAAATAAAAATTGCTGTTTTATAACTCTACCATGTATATGATAATATGATCAAGAGTTGGAAAATGTAATTGGGTAGAAGTTAATGGGAGTGTAGCATGTTTTAACACTCTGTGACCGACTGACAGTTCTTACTTAGGTCATTGACCGCAGTGACTACAAATCAAAATCACGGGTTGAAAAAACACAAACGTGACCATATGATGTAACAAATATGCTAGAGGACAGTGAGGCACGTGTCTGACCACGTCTGCCCCTTTGGACAGGTGACTCACTTCGGGTTTCAGAAAAAGGCCATTGACCGCAGTGACCACAACTAGAAATCGTGGTTTCACGCAAAGTAAAATGCATAGTTATCTAGATTTGGAAGCGTACAGTATATCGAGATATAAGATCCATCTATCTTTCTATACGTCTGTCTGTCTGCTTGTCTATCTATCTATCTATCTACCTATCTGTCTATTAGTCTATCTATCCATCTATCGATCGATCGATCTGTCTATCTATCTATCTATCTATCTTTCTATCTATCTAATGTTATCAGTCTGTCTACGTACATGCGTCTATACATGTATATGTCAAGTATATATCTATCTATCCAACCCATATTCTATTAATCTATATATCTATCCATCTATCCATGCCTCTATCCATCTATTTCTCTGTCCATATATCTATCCATTCATGTATCAATCTATCTATCTATCTTTCTCTTTCTTTCTCTCTACTAGTTTATGTCAGCTATGTTTCTCTGTCTGTCTATTTGTACATATCGACTTGGTAACTATCAAGAACGCACGACAAAGAACACACTATGTTCGTACTTCACTTCACCACTTGTTAATCTTAAACTTTATGTACTGTAAGAAAATAAGCTATCAGCGTGGTGCAGTCGAACGTTGACCTATACAAATTGATATAAAAATTTGTATTTTTTATGACACGTCTTCTTCGAGTCGTCCCACTTAAAGTTTGTCGAACTCAAAGTGTATGGTTGCACGAACGTGCCAAAAATAGTACGTCCAAGTGGGGCAAGGTTTTATAGACATTCTGTTACCTTTATCAAATGTCTGTTTATAAAGATTATCAACTTCAGTCATATCATATATCTATATCTATGTACGTTGTGTTTATTCAACATAATATTTTCGTTTGTTGGTGGGGATCTCGAAGTGAGAAATGTCTATTTTGCAATTCAGGGAAACACCAACAAATATCAGTCACACGCTTTTGGGGTTATGAGCGGTCAGATATCAGCACTTTTGGTGTGATCTTTTCTGATTGTTTATTTGTTTGTTTCTTAGTTGAAAATAAGCAAGCAGAAGCGCTAACACTAAACTGAGGTTACAGATAAATATTGCATTTGTACGTCACTGTTGAGAGAGAGAAAGAAACGTAATATTTGGATAAAGAGTACGACCTAACACTATCACCATGCAAACTTCACCTATACATTACACGAGATTTCTACCCAAATCGTAAACTATTTGCTCTATCTCTTTAGGTATAGACAAACGTACCAAAAGATCTTGTGATGAAAATTCATGTATAGTTACAGAAGTCTCGACTAGCAAACTACGATAGTTGTAGTGTTAGTGGGTTAGGGGGCGTGTCAGAGGACGGAGTGGGTGAGGGGTTAATCGTCGCCTGGGGTTAATGTCAGCAGTGGCTGCAGGACAGGGAGGATACCCGTCTCTCCTAAACTCTGACTCACCACAAAACATCCGTAGAAAACTACCCTCCCAAGCCGCTAGCAAAATTACCTCACTTTTGGGATCAAATCTTGATTCCCATAGCAGAAATATGGCTAAGATGACAATGAAAGATTGTGTATACACATACAAACACTTACACACAGACAAATTACATACACAAACACACACACACAAACACACTAACTACATACGCACACATACACATATACACGCACACTGATTTACACACACATGCACACCTATACACACACAAACACGCGCGTGCGCACGCACGCACACACACACACAAACACATGCAAACACAGGCACATACAACTGCACGCACACAAACACACACACAAACAAACACACACACACACACAAAACACACACACACATAAATGATGAATATGCAAGAAAAACATAACTCTTTCAGTGTTACGTTCTACGTCCAATTTTTATCGGATTTATCATACATTGTAGAAAGATTCGAAGACATACTGGAGTTACAAAATAGATAGCGATGAGGTTTAGTGAGTTCGTGTTTATTTGAGGTTCTTCTGAAGTGACAGGAATGATGAAGTGGGTCAGGAGAGGGGGAGATCCGGCGCCTATAATTATCACCCGAAGCAAAGTAATTACCCCACCTCGAGAGAAAAACAAAAGTTCTAAAATACCTGACAAAAAAAGACCAACATTTCTCACTTAATGTAGTTCTCTACAGAATGAAATATATATAAATCGCCAATCAGATATCGTTTTATACGCAGGACAATCAAAACTTGTATATTTTTAGGTACATACGTACTTTAAAGAGGTAAATAGTATCTTCAAAAGCCAAGGATAGTGTGGGTCAGTGACCCCAACGATGAATAGCCGAAGATCTATTATTAAACTTCTCGCTGGTCATCTTGCTACTGGTTCGGAACAAAACTACTCGGAGCAATGTGCAACGCAAGAAGTAACTGGTATGTTTAAAGGGCCAAGGATTGTAGCGGTCAGTGACCCCAAAAATGAATAGCCTAAGACCTGCTATAATACTTTTTACTGGTATTTTTTCTACTGGTTTGGAAATATAAAAAATAAAACTCTGCCGTGTAACGAACGTTGTGGTTTTACACGAAAAATGTTGTTTTTATGAGCAATAGTTGAGAGGATGTTCATAAATTTTGAATCGCTCACGCATATGAAAATAAAACACATTGAAATTTGATCCACAATCGTTTTGAGTTGGTAGTTTTTTTGCTTGAACGATTACTTTCTCCTTTAACGATTTTTTTGCTTTACGAGTTTTGTGGCTATGTCAGTGTTCCTATGACCAGAGTCGAGATTTTTTTTAGCAAAACTGGAGTATAGGAAGACACAGATATAGAAATACTTTCCTAGGGTAGTCCACTTTAAGTTGAGCAATTGTATGCATCCGCTGTACATGTGCGAAGGAATGTAGCTTCAACCGCACATGGATGATTATTTGTGTAACTATTAGTATAGTGTACACATATGTATTTGTCAATTTTGCCTAGAATTGAGAAAAAGTAAACATAGATCATAGAAAAGAGAAAGCATTATCTTAGAAATGCTGTTGCATTCGAACTTTACAAATGTGGGTATGCAACGCGTTTGAGGTTGTCGTTTTTTAAGTACATTTTACATCTATAACACATCAGCTTCGCAGGCACGCGGCGCGGCAGCAGCTAGTTAAATTACACCGAAGGACCCGTCACACCTAACTTTTACACATCTATCTGCAAGCGTTCTTTAAAACTATCCAGAGAAGATATCCCTACTGTACTTGGTGATAACAAAGTCCACTTTACGATAGTTCTGGGAAAATACGAATTTTCGAACACATCAATCCTAGGTTGGTAATTGTGGTATGAGGTCTCATAAGATGTGAGACCTCATACTTGAAGGCATGTACTATTCCTTGTTCTTTTTTTGATCTGGTATGGAAGTTTAACGAAGTGAGAGGACAGGTGTGTTCCCACGCAGGTAAGGAACAAACAGTTTGTTCTCAGGGGACGCGGGGCAGCATCGGTGTCAATGATAGAACAATGGGAAGCCTGGGAACAATGCCGTCATATTTACAACACACTACCGTACGCACAGGAATCACATTGTCATGAAAATCCTCCACAGCCAAGTAAAAACAACAATCTAACGAGTCAGGACTTGAAAAATACTAGTAAAGTAAAGTTACTAGTATGTGTCTACAGTGACACAAAATTTAAACAAAATGTTATTAGGAATTACATTGTCATGAAAATTCACCACAGCCAAGTAAAAACAACAACTTAGCGAGTCAGGACTTGAAAAATACTAGTAAAGTAAAGTTATGTGTCTACAGTGACACAAAATTTAAACAAAATGTTACTACCATACGTACGAGCAGGAATGACATTGTCATGAAAATCCACCACAGCAACGAATCTGGACATCAAAAATACTAGTAAAGTAAAGTTATGTGTCTACAGGGACACAGAATTCAAACAAAATGTTTTAGCATTAAATATTTGTATGTTATTTTCTTTGAGTTGCGGAGAATGATATAGGATTTATATAGTTTATTTTCGTAAATTCGCTAACCGAGCTATGAAAAGTAAAGTTACAATGCTTATCATAAAATGTATATGACATATCCGTCTAGAAAGATAGCCCAAGTAGTTTATGAGTATAGCATGACATTTCCACATTGGCCCACAATGAAAAATGTCACAACTTTCTTGTATATCTCTTGGGGAAAAACAGAGAATCGAATACCATATGGGGTCACAATAATGATATCGATAGTAATCCAAAATGTGTGGAATTGATACATATGTGTGTCTTCTTAGTTAGAATTTTAGCAATGACTTTCTTTTTACTTTTTCCATTTGCATCAAAACGTAAACGTCATGTACGTGTTTCCGAATGGACGAATATATGCGAAACTTTCAAAGAACGTGTGAACATAGAAACTATGGTATTATCACACCGTGATGAGATAGCGCAAAATAGCTATGGTGACAGAGTGAATATTCATCTGTTGAATTTTCAATTTTCAATTACAAGATGACGACCACTTATGCGAAAAGTGGAAGTCGAGGCAAATTATAGCAAATTTCCTTACAAATTATCCCCGAACCACTTTTTGGGCGAAAAACATACATGCTTTGCATATGCAAATGAGTTGCTCTAGAGGGGGGTCAGAATCAAAAGCGCTGTCGGCGCCAGACCGACTGGACCACTTTTCAGTCCTATTCTTCTTCGGCTATTCATCTACCTGACAGGGCAGGTATAAAAACCCACCTGTCCACTGTGGGTCAGTCTCACTCCAGCCACGATTCGGACCGCGAGTGGACATCTCCCAGCACTCTCCCACCTGCAGTAGTCAGTGACCACGCCTAGCTGACCCACGGAAGCAACTCTCCGGTTTTATCTACTGAGAAAGGTAAGTTTCATGATTCCTTTTCGTGTCCTTGAATTTTTTCCACGTGTTAAGTAACGCGTGGCGACCTGATTTTCTTATTTTTTTGCCCCACATGGCAAACTGAGGAAACTTTATTCAGCGTGTGTTTTTCTCACTTAAAACGGAGATCTTCTGTGTGAAAACCTTTGTTTGGAGGGATTTAGTCCAAACTAGTTACGAATGGGATTTGGAGAAAAACTTGTTATGGAAAGTCGTCGGAGAATGGTTATCAAAATGAGTTGGTTATCCGTCGTAATCCAACGAGGATTTTCAGGATTATTGGCTTCTGTGGAAACTTTCTCAAACTGAAGAGAACCAACTCAAATGAGCCGATACTTATCTTCCAAATCCTCCCCAATGCAATATCTTGCTTTGTTTTAGGCTAAAAGAAAATGTTTAGTAACCGAGATTTTAGGCTTTACCTGTGCTATTATTTAGGGATGATGTTTTCCCCCGAACACCTGTTCGTTTTCCAAGTAGCTCCTCCGTTGTTTTGTTTCAAACGTCGAAGCGAAACTAAATAGTTTTGTCTTATCGTAGAAAAAAATGTTGAACTTACATTTCTTGACAGAGTTTGTCAATTGATTTGAAAGAATTGATAAATGCCATCCAAGCGATTTGCAACAGTTTGCTGAAACTACAAATACTTCGAAGATAATGCCTATTTTTCAAACATCTGGCGATACTACTTGCTCCAAAGTTCACTTCAAGAATGTAAATGTGGTGTGGAGGTATTTTAACAAAGATATCAACCTGACGGTGTTCTTTCTTTAACTAGAGCAAGTATTTCAAATATCCCAACCAGTATTGGCTTCGCTCGAGCGACGTTTTGGCTTCTATTGAACACTCTGTAAACTTTTTAAATCGAGCTTTCTTGTAAAAACACTCAACATTGTATCAATGTATCGTGATTTATACCAAAATTTGATATCAAGATTTTGCACGTACAGTGATGTTTTTCCTCATAATTTGTTTGGCTCTGTGGTTAACTTGAATAAGAAAAAACATGGCAGGAAAAAACATCTTGCCACCTGTTCGACCACTTTGCGCTCCAGATATTTCCATAATCCAAACTTGCCATACAATACGAAGCCTATCTGGTCATAAATTAGCATCAGAATAACCTACCTGTGATTCACACCTATTTGCATATCGCATATATTATCACTTCTTGATGACTTGATGAGCAATTGGAATTTCAATGGCACAGTAGCTTCTTCAAATGCAAATAATCTTATCTAGTCTTACATTGTACCTGTTACCTGAACCCTGGACTGGCCGCTACAGGTGCAGCAATAAAAAATGTTTACGGGTGTGAAAAATGAAAATATCTGAAAATTGAATCGCAGTCAAAAAATACGAATTCTACAAGCTAAAATTTGATTCCAAGGAGAATTTTGGCGAAGCCATTGGCTTAGAAACTTTGTATCTTAAACCAGATATCTATTGTTTTACACACTGCTCAATAGTAACAAATCCATGTATATTTTGCTGACTGATCACAAATTATCACAAAAAAATGAAATTCAATCAGAAATAGAACTTTTGGTGTCTGGAAGGCGCACATTATGAAAGAAAAAAAACTTCACTCAATTGCTTGGGATTCATCACACAAAGGAATATCTTTCCATTGCTTATCAGGAGACATGTAAACTACTGTGTCCCGCAAAACTTGAACAAAAAATATTCCCAACGCTACAAGAATGGGAGATTAGATCAGGCGATAGTATGCCCTATCTCGGCTGTAGGCATAGTTACGCTAATGTTGCGGCGGCATGTGCTCTTTTGTCAGGACGAAATGATCACATTTTGCATGTAGTTTAAACTCAGCTCTGGTTGGCTATAGAACAATAAACGGATCATTCTCCAAGACCAATGAAAATTCGACTAACCCGAACAAGGGTGTCCACAAGTAGAGAAATTTTTTACTTTGTTTTGGGAAAGGAAGTTAGGAAATATGTACAAACATTCAAACACAGAACAAGTTGTTTGGGGAATTTTAATAAGTATGTTAATCACTGGCAAACAAAAGTTGACCCAGTACGCATTCCATGCTAAGTTGTTTCTATCTTAGCTAACGCATTTGGACTTAAAAGATGTGCTATGTACAAAATACAATGTAGTGCAAAGAAAAACAAGCGAACACAAAAGTTTTCACACAGTAACAAGCAATGATTTTTTAGGACAAGCATGCGTCCATATAGGCTAACAGGTACCCGTTTCAGCGTATAATTGTATCGATCGCCGGAAGCAAAAATTTTTGAATGTTACACCGTGCATTCTTTTGGGTGGACAAAGAAGTCAGAAAGTCTAGCGGGGGGTGGGGCCGAGATTTGGTTGTTAGGTGGGGTCTGAGTTGGTCGCGCTGACTCAATGGTTTCCGGTGAGTTTTAAAATGTCAAAGGAACTTGTAAAAGATTTGGGGAAACGCCTAAAAGTGTGAATCATATGTAGCGAACTCGGTCAGCAAGGGTTCACCCTAACCAGGTGCTACCATCATGTCAAACAGGTGTGAAATAAGTTTGGGCGATACCATTCACCAAAAATGTACTCATCCTAGGGTAGATTTTACAAGTGTTCAAGACATGTAACACTTTCCTGAAAAAGTTGATGCACATTCGGAGTAAAATAACAACATTTATTATTCACTACCAACCTTTAGGATGTAAAAAAATGTATTTGTTACTTCTGCATAGTATTAAAAAAAAATGGTTTGTACAAGGTATCTACCCCTGTGAAAATGGAATGGCGCGTTTCAAAGCCCTGAGGCGGTCGAAGCGCACACGGCAAGCATGGTCGAACAAATGACGGGGTAGGTGGCAGGCGTCAGGACGGGAAGGAGTTGGTACTCAGAAACATGGCTCTCTCCATCAACATTGTCTCGACAGAACATAATCTTCCTTAGCTATCTCTTCACTCTACTACTGTGGCCAGGTAAATTTCAAACCTTAAGAATCTAAAGAAAAGAGCGTATTAAAAGGGAGGGTGCTTGCTGAAGAGTTAGCGACCTGTAGTTGAATTGAACCCCAAAGGCGTGCCTTATAACCCCATACGTACGTCGGGAAGAGTTAATGACACCACCCATACTTCTGGCACAAGAGCGGACTGCTGTGTGTAGTTATGTCCTGCAAATCTACGGATTGACCCGGGATTTTTCCTTCCAGTGCGTTTTACACCATGTTCAGAACGCGGAGACGGAGGTCTCACAAGACACGAGACCTCATACTTGCAGCATGTACGATGCTTTTTTTCGCTCTGTCCTTGTTCGAAATATTTGTCCAATGCATGTTTCTGGTATTGCATCAAAATTACAGCTGGGGGCATTCGAGATTTAATCGCGCAACATTACACAACGTTGCTGTTGAAAATGTTGCAAGGTGTTTGTTAAAAACCAGAGTTGATGTGTGACCATGTTTTTGTGCGGTTGCTTTTTAGGCTTGAACCATCGGAAGAACGAGACCAACATGCCGGCTGCTGTACGGAGTTCGCTGGGCGCAAGTGGCAAGATGGCCCGAGGGAATGGCAAGGTCCGCCCGGTGTACAGGTAAGCGTCTTTTTATCGCACTTTATTTGCAACATCCATTGTGCAACATAATGCAATATATACATTCTTCAACTTTTGAAAACTTCTTTTCGAGTCATTTTTAAAATGTAGAATTTTTGAATGTAGGTTTTGATGCGCAAATAACAGATTGGGAGGGGTTCATAAAAGTATAATTCTAGTTTCTCTCAGAACGTCCAAGTCAACAACATTGCTTTTCCTCTGTGTAGCCTCTTAATAGTAATGGCAGTAGGGTCAATGCACTGAAGACTTTAAATTACAAGATTGGTTAGGTAACAACAGGTCACAACGTTACTGATAATTGTATGTATTCTCCTTTATATAGGTGTGAGCAGTGTGATTATGACACCACCCATAAGGGCCACCTTATGGAACACCAGCGGACTCACACGGGCGAGAGACCTCACAAGTGCACCATGTGCAAGTACACTGGCTCCAGCAAGGGTCATCTGGCTTCCCACATGCGCAAAAAACACCCCGAGTACAAACCCTACAAGTAAGTATCCTTAGATGGTGTTTAAACTTATCATGTATGGGGAGGGGGTTGGTTTTGGAGTGCTTTAGGTTTGGGTGGAGTCACACTGTTTTGTAGATTTCTTACAGTGAGTCAATGTCTCATGTTGGCAAGATATCAGAAAGTTCGCCCCACCCCCCCAAAGATGTTTAGCAAAGTGCCATTGATAAAGACATACATAATGAGCTCTTGAGGTCATTATGCATAAAGCTACTTAGATGTCAACTGACCTGCCTTTAAATATACACTTCAAACTCAACTGAGGAAATTCGATCATTTCCCCCCCAATAATTACTACTTTCCTGACAGCTTAGAATGTTTCGATTGACACTTAGAATATTTTGATTGACAGAAGCAAAAACAAGCATTTTGAAGTTGAACAAAACTTTGTTAAAAAGGATTCCATTTAAAGGGACTGGCTCGGCTTTTTCGAATTACTCGCGGTGGTTGTTTCACACAACAACTCTGCCCAGCAACTTTTTTTTCTGTCAACAAAGGTTTCCCTCATGATTGCGCACATGTGCATGGCCTGAGGCTGCCAGGTGTCAGAAGGGCTGCCATTCTGCACAATTATGCAAAAATACTGGCGGCCGTGTGCTGGAAACAGAAGATGGGGAGGGTAATTATCTCCCAAGACCTGGGGCTGAATTCTTCCACCTGCCAAACACAAACACTTGTTAAATATCTCGGCAGCAATGATGAAAAGTTCGGAAAAAGCACATCACTTAATTCAGAGTGTTTCAAAATTGTTGGTTGTTGGGCATGTGCGTGTGCTATGCCTGCCAAATTGCCCAAAACTTTACAGGCAGGAGTGTTAAATCGATCATTTACCCAACCACTCAAATAAACACAATAGTTGTAGGCAAAATAGACTTTTTTTCCGATTGTGCATGTGTAAAACGACAAACAAACTATTACTAGTAGTACTTTTGAAAGGCAACATGGTCGCTAAAGTAAAGGGAGGTTACCAATACATGTATGGGGGGTTACACCCAGTTAAATGTTACCTGTCGGAAAGTGACAGATAGATGCATGATAATGAATGGGTGACCCCTATCACAATGTTAAAGGTTCATTCACCTGACAAGATGGCTCAGCTACAATACAAAGGTTAACTCAAGAAGTCGTAATGATTGTGGTCGCCTACAAATTGGTGGTGTGATACCTAGTACATTGCAATACTCTTTATTTCGTATTCATGAATCTAACCGTATCCCCCATTGTTCTGTGTTTCTGAAGGTGTAACCAGTGTGACTTTGTCGGGAACTTTTCGCGAGACCTGGTCGCCCATCGCTGGAAGCACACCGGCGAGCAGCCCATCTTCTGTACCGAGTGCGACTACGCCACACCGTGCAAGGCCAACATGACTGCCCACTACAAGCGCAAGCACCCGGGCAAGCGACCAACCAAGTCGGTTCGTCCCAGCAAAACCATCCCACGAAGAGACGAAGCCGTCTCGCTGCCTTCCTCGTCGACACAATCTCCCATGCCCTACACCATGTACCCCTCCCCACCCCCCGAAGTCGAGACCACGATAGAGTACCCCAGCTCGACAAGCGGCACATCCGATGACTACGCCTCTCGCTCCAACTCTCCCACCCTGTCCCACTGTGATTCTCCGTTCTTCAACAATGACGTACCACAGCAACAACACAACGAGTACAACTTCTACGAAGATCACTACAACAAGAAGCCGTTGATGATTGACAACGTTATGTCTCACGAGGAGTTCCAGAACAAGCTCCCAGCCTTCGCCACCTTCAGCAAAACGGACATGCCAAACTTTTCTATGAACCTCAAGAAGGAGACCACCTTGGATTGTGAGTTTTCTGCTCCGCACCAGAATGACGTTCAGGTGCACCCCGGGTTTGACTCGTCGTGGTGGCAGTCGTCGGTCCTGATGCCGCCCGCCGAAGAGTTCCAACCGACGAACGATCACTTCTCCTGGTCCCTGCAAAATCTGGCACCGTTCTGTGACCAGATCGACGATCCGTACTCCATCCACGATTCCATGCAGCTGCCTCAGATTGCCAAGAGCATTCTCAGAGACTTTGACCCCAGTGCCCACTTTGTTCCCGTGAATGCGGAGAGGCACGGCCCCAAGCAGAGCGGTTCGGGAAGACCGTACAGTCCCTACGACGAGATCGATGTTCTCGAGCTGGAGAGATACTTATAAAGAACTCTAAAGACACAAACATTAACTTAAAACGTCGCCAAAAAACACATGCACAAAGCAAGGAGACAATGCACAAAAAGGCTACCTGGGACTTCATATTATGTCCTTTGTTAAAACGAGATTACGAGGGGTTTTATTCCAACTGTAAATATGTAATATATTCTACCATGTCTTGGAAGTAATCTTAGTTCAAATCTTTTCTTCATTGTGCTCAGAAAGTGGTATGGAAGTCATATTTCAAGATGGAGAAATTGTAAACGGCCAAATTATGTCACTTGTACTGCAGGCATCTGAACTGAACAAAAACATGCCTGCAATACATGTGGAGGTACTTAACCATTGATGGCATACACATACTATTATTAGTTATTTTGAAAATCTAAGTTGTCGTTTACCACTGTGTATGATAATGAATGGTTTAGTAGCTTGAAATGCTAATGATGTTTCTCCATTCTGAAATGGGTTGACCGCCACTTGAATGTACACTTGAATAGGAAAAGCAGCCAAAGTTTTTGCATGTAATTGTTGATATTATAAGGTATCGACTACTATTAAGTAATACTGCCAACAAACCTGTACATAGTTCCTTTTTTAGTTGCCAAAGAGACGACCATTGTAATCATCGCATTTACAACTGGTGTGGGGTAAACATTAATAGTTAAAATCTGAAGGATGACTTTTAATATGCTGGTATTGTTGAATGTTATTTTACTGTATAGTTTTTGCGTAAAGCCCAATACGGGGTGAGGGAAGGATGAATGTAAGTTTTGTACGTCTAAAAAATATTTTTACTACCTTCAAGAAATTGAAATAAAACAATGAAACCTATGGTGATGTCTGGATGCCCCTGCTACTTAGACTTAAAATATTTATCTATAAGATTTAGCTAGATAGAACTTAACTATAATATATTTAAGGAAAGGATTAGATATCCAGGTAATAAGATGCCAAAAAGCAGTTACTTAATAAGCAACAAAAATCATATCCAGTTGCCTGAGTAACTATTTTTTGGAAGTGCAATACAGATCCTCTGCATAAAAGTATCAAATTGTAAAAGTAGGACTTAGCTTACGTAGGAGCTCGTAAGAGACGCTAACAGTATAGCAAATGTTGAGGTGAGGCAAGTGCCATTGGGCGTTTTAACAGGTAACAGCTTTGTTGTGAAGCCCCTGTGTTAGTGTCAGGAAGGTAGGGGCTTTATATATATAAAACATAATTGGGTTTATTATTTCCAAGTTGTTACATCAGTGAAGGTTCCATTTTTGCGCAGTATCATACATTTAACATACTTAAACTAAAAAACATTACATTTGACAAAAAAGAACAATCTTATGCCCAAAAATGAACTTGGTCTTTTGTTATGTGTTTATTATAATTTTTTGAAGCACATCATTGAACGCCATTGAAAGTTTGAAACTAACGTACTAGCTTCTGTATGAAAAACAATGTTGGACAAGTAACTATCAATGTACATAGGGATAGTCACATTGACAAATTAGTTGGGGGTTAAACCACAAGAGAAAACTTGAAATTCTTCATCGCCAAGCAACAAGTTGACGAAAAATGCAACAGGCCAGCAGTCAAAAGTAAAACCCAGGCTGCAGGTATGCAAAAATAATTAACCCTCCAAATGTATCAGAAAGCTGAGAGGGCATTGACACTCAACGGGGCAACTTTTGCCTGACAGTTACCATGGTGACGATTGTTTTTAGTCACTGGGTAAATGCTACAGCAAGCTGTCACTGTGAGTACAATATGACTGATTATCAGATTTTGCAGGTGACCGAGTGATTTTGACACCCATACATAACGTCGCTGTCACACAGTAGACGAGCTACCGCCATATTCCTCTCTTGCCAGAAAGTTGATGAACATCCAACTCTGCCCCGTAAACTAAAATCTGTCTTAAAGTTAACACATTAAATGGGGCTCATTTGGTGCATCATTCCAAGTGGCAGTTAACCCATGAACATATGATTTATTATATGTTTTTGTACTATCCAAGCAGTGGTTCAGTTCAGGCTGCTTTTGAAATGTTTCTTTAGATGCTTTTGTTAGGCTCTCTATTTTGTACCGTTTTCTTCTTGTCCTGTTTGGCTGTGGGACATGAAAAAACAATACAAAATTAAAAGCCCGACAGAAACACGTAAAAACATGTCAAAAAAAGCCAGAACCAAACCTCTGCTTGGAGAGGAATATTTTTGATAGACCTGTTTGCACAATGTTTTACACAATAATTCAATGCATGCCATGGGTCATTACATTCATGTTAATAAGTCAATCAGTCCATTCACGGATTATTTTCACACTCAAAAAGGCACCCGCACACACATTAGTAGCAATAGCATGAGTTCTTGTGAAAGCATAAGCAAAAATATAGAATTTTCACGTCGATGTAGCTTAGACATCTAGGTAATAAGATACGGTAAAACGTAGTTACTCAAGCAACTGGACATGGTTTTGAAAACAGTGTGACTGACTAAAACTAGTGGATCATGAAACGTCTGACCATTTCCAAAACCATATCCAGTTGCTTGTCAATGAGTAACTACGTTTTGGCGTATATCATTTTCTGTTTTCTGAAAGGAAAAGCTTACATCGTGATTATTCCTAGATGACCCAATTTTTTCACAGTGGTCAAAAATGCAGCATCTCTTTCTTGCATTGCTCGAGGGGAAGTCACTTAAATACCGAGAAAAATGTTGCTCAACTGCTTAATCAACACCTCTATAGTACTTAGCTCAACAAACACAACCCTACCTGGTCCCTATGTCCAAACTCAGAAGGACGGAAAAAAAACCCTTAATAGCTGCTACTGTCTAATGCAAGATGATGACATACAAGATGGAAAATTATCTGAAAGTAGAATTTAATGTTTTTACCAAAGTGAGAAAACTACAAATGTATAAACCCTTTATGTATGCATGACAGCTCAGTTTGATTCAAATCTATTGACATCTAATCATCAACCAGATGACATATTCTGTTGTAAGGCACTGTAATTTATAAATGCATTTAAGTTCACAGAGATTTAATTCCACGATAGCGGGAAAATGGAATTTCCGCGGTGGTTTTAATTTCGCTGTAGCATGCACTGTAGTCTCTTACTGTTATAGAAAAATCTTTTAAGTGGTTTTAAACTCGCGGTGAAGCGGTCGCCATGAAAACCCTGAACTTAAAACCGCCGCGAACATTTTTCTAATCCCGGTTTGTTTTTATCTGTCCAGTTCAAGTATACCTCAAGTATTAGCAGCACTTAAACAATAACATGTAAATACATGTACATGTATACGTAGTATGTTAATATCATCACTTCACTAAACTTAAAGGTGAAAATAAGTACCTAGCTTTGGTTAGGGCCATCCCTCGGATAGGACATTAAATGGCGGTCCCGTGTTTGAGGAGAGCCACAACTCCAGCAAAAGATCCCACCACACTTATCAAAAAGAGTAGGGGTTCTTCCCGGTGTGAGTCAGGTTCAAAACATTCAGTCTCATGGCCGCACCTGGGAAAATTGCTGTCGTATTGAGGTCACCTGAGTGGCGCTGAATGGCAGCTCGCTCCAGACACTTGCAACAGTCGTATAAAGAAATACAATTACTCTGACTCCTTTTGCCCAAGGTTTAGGTGGGGCTGACAATATAACCTTTACATTTTGAAGCAACTTGACAATGCGACCATTGTGAGACTACAAGACTAAGTATGTTGGGCTAATTTGCTAAAAGGAGACAGTCACTGTAATATTTATTTGAGGAGACTGACAGTAGGAAACTGGTGTAGTACTACACAATAATTACTGATTTATCCATTCATTCATGACAGAGTGTGACCTTTTCTTACAAATCTAGCCACATATCCCAGAATTTAGACTGTCACAGATTTTCTTCTTGACTGCAAGGCTCCATTCCTCAATTGCTGTTAGAATCCCTGGAAATTGTTAATAACCCCAGGCTTCCGGTGACACCACGGAAAGTGTCAAGGTAGTCAGAAATAAGTCCCCGAGCACACTCCGTGCATGTGTTACTGGAAAAAATTACTAGAAATTGGCCAAATTATAGGTTGAATAATTTGCGAGAGGACTTGTTATAGTTGGCCAGAGTTTGACTATTTCCGAGTCTGTACTCCGATTACTGGTAAAGTCCTCAGATTTGGCCAATTTTGAGTTTCCGGTACCACGTTCATTCAGTCCACTAAGGGGTCTGGTAGAGGCTAAGTTGACAAAACAGTCTGTAATGTATCAAATCCCTTAGTAGGTGCACACACATCATTGAAGTCTGACAAAAGTCATCGTCGCCTTGTATTTAGCTGGAGGACATAGCCTAAGTGGTGACATTTGGGTATTGAGGCCCAATGATCCAAACAGGAATTGGTCACCGATATTGTGAACACCAAAGATGCTCTGTCCTTCAACCGTGGCAGGCAGACATTTAAACGCACCGATTAAAATTCTTAAGAGTCTGACTTTGACTTAAGATCTAGGGCACAAACATATAGAGATCTATGAAGCATACTCGGAAACAATGCTGGGTTATGGGTCTATGATAACATTATTACATTTTGATTATAAGTGTTCTATTTTATAGGCAGTGTTTTAAAGGTGTGTCTGTTTAATATTATCCTGCAAGATTTCATGACTGCGTAACGAGTAAGAAATCACCTTGCAGGTCAAGTACGAATGCCTCTGCATCATGATATATCCTTTAGTTACATCTTCACGAGAGTATAAGCAATACGTCAATGTGACGTCAATCTAAAACGTAAAACAATGATACTGACATCCGGGGTTGCATTGTTTTGAGTCCTGCACATGACGCTATTATAGTCTACTGACCCAGAGAAAAAGGGTTGTAATCCCCACACCCGCACAACAGTCATACAGAACAACTCTACAGCAAGACTTGCCAATTTTGTGCCTGACTAAGTCTATTATTCCACATGGCTTTCTTGCTCGGATCAAAGCAACAAGTTTGGACTAGCCCATTTCAAGTTACAGCAGAGTTCACTTACTAAGTTAAACATTTAACAAACTATTAAATGCATGCGATGCTCAAACAGGGCACAAAATACCACCTGCATATGCAGGTTAGTGTAGGTAAAATTGGAGCTGTGCAGGTATTTCTGGTGTCTACCTGCACCTTATCTGCACCTGTCCAGGTTATGCATTGTGTATTACTGTAAAGTGGACTTTTCTTTGCTGTACTGGTAACTTTTTTATTGTTTGACTATGCAAAGCTGTATTCCCTTAAATTTGTTAGTAAACAGGTGCATACAGTATGTTGAAAAGGTTGTTTTATCCACTTTTGGGGTATATATGAATGGTGCAGGTAACATTTCTCTGGTGCAGATAATTTCAAAACTTACCTGGGGGGTGGGGGTGCTTGCTAGGGCCAGTATTTCAGCTGAGTAAGCAAGCCCTCTGGCATTGTTGACTTCTGTCTGGAGTTCCCTACTCCCCCATCGCAAAAATTACCACTACCCTATATCATAATGGCATAGGAATTACCATTACACAAAGTAATATTATCACCACTTACAGAGAGAATAACAAGTAAAAAATGCTATTCCCTAACCCGGCGCCACACTGTCAACTACCTTTGGCCGAAATTCTTGACTCCAGAAGATCAAATAATTTCAAAACCGCTAGAGTGGTAAGATAATTTTGGCCGAAATTCTTCCCTTTGATTGGTGCCCTGAGAGAGAACACCGGCCTAATATCCATTGCCTGAAAATATACCTTGAGCTCACAGACTCTATCTTTGAACTTCATGCATGAAATAAACTGTGGTATGAGACTGTCATCAAACAGTTAGATGACAACAACCAATCAGGAGTTCCAATTTGAAAGCTTATGTTCTCTTATATTCTAAAAGCATGTGCTGAATAGTTGTTTGTACCATACTATAAGGGATGTATTCCTAAAAGGATTCTCGTCAGTTGACCTTACATATGCCATCATAATTCTTATACACCTCAGGGTGAAACGTTATCTCTTTCTTATCTCACATGGTAGGATAATTGTCAGGGAATGGGACACTGAACCTTTTTGTTTGTCACAGTGGTCCTCTGTACCTCTTGCCTAAAGCATGGAACAGTACACAGTTCATTATTAAAGTAAATATTCTTCTTTGTCATCCTCCATTGAGGTGGAGCATGCTTTTTTCAAATGAATATAGTGGTGCAAATTGCAGCATGCCAATGGCTCACACATTTTTGCAAAGTACACTGAGTCGCCCCTACTCTTCTCGGTAATGCCAGTTCACCTTTATCCATGAAGTAACCTATATCCGTTGTTGTTTCTAAAGTGGTATTTAAGTATATCAAGTTGATGGACCATGGCTTCAAATTGCAATTATTTTTTTCAATCTACTGAAACCACCACCTGTCGACTTGACATCCCTAAATACCCCGTATCTAAAAGCAACGGAAATAGGTTACCCCGCGGATAAAGGTGAACTGGCATTAAATGTGGTCTTTTTAACGTACGTAGGTAATGCATGATTGTAATGCCTGTAGCTTCCTCATACACAGGGACACTTAGTTGTATATCACCATCCAAATGATGAATGCAGTCTCTTACAGCTCAGGATTGGGAAAAACCTAGGATTGAATCTCTACCCTGGGACAGATTCATGGAGTTTTACCCATATGGCGAGTAGTGGGATCAATTACCACTTATGCCACAGGGACATAATAAGGTGGAAACGTCTAAATGTATTTTGTTATGTAATGTTGTGTCTTTTGGTTGGTATTTTTTTCTTCAATTTTCAGTGAATGTGTTCTATCCAGTCACCAACTGACCACACAAGTACACCAGCCATCTAGATAACAAACCAGCAACCAGCACACAGCAACTAGTCATCTCACCAACCAGACTTGAACCAAGTAACAACTGTTATAGTAGCCAATCAACCATCCAGCTAAGATGATCTAGCAAACCAATCATCTTAGCTACCCAACCAGCAAATCCATAGCACACAACAAACTAGTCAACTCACCAACCAGACTTGAACCAAATAACAACTGTTACAGTAGCCAATCAACCATCCAGCTATTAAGATGATGTAGCAAACCAATCATCTTAGCTACCCAACCAGCAAATCCATAGCACACAACAAAGTAGTCAACTCACCAACCAGACATGAACCAAACAAGCCATATGTAGCTAACCATTCATCCAGCTAGCAAAACAGTTATCTAGCTACCAACCAACCAACCAACCAACCAACCAACCAACCAACCAACCAACCAACCAACCAACCAACCAACCAACCAAACAAACAACCAAACAAACAACCAAACAAACAACCAAACAAACAACCAAACAAACAACCAAACAAACAACCAAACAAACAAACACAAATAATGTATTAATGAATTGTACAATGTGTATGAAATGATGAATGACAACATCATGTTGTTTTTAGATCATCTATATTGTACTTCATTTCGAATTGTCACACAGAGACAAGTTTAGACCACAGCAGTCGTGTAAACAAAAATAAACAAAAAGATTGTCGTCTCGTAAACAAGATAGAACCTCATCAATCACAGCCAAATTCTAAATTCAATGCAGCGTGATGCAATATTACAGTAAATTCTCGAAGAATTATCAATACCATAACTCATATTCTCTTGCATCAAATTTGAAAAGACCAACTTTCTGTTGCTGTTACTTACTGTTAAAGGCATTGCTTTGAATTTGACAGTTTTGCTTCTATTCAATATTTGTGTGTGCAGATTACAAGTACACTATGCGACACAACAAGTGAAATTATGTAATGCCGTTTCACACATATAACACTGGTTCACCTTTATCCGAGGGTAACCGATACTCGTTGTTTGTAAGAAAACGTATTTAGGGAGATGAAATCGACGGACGGTGGTTTAAATTTCAAATCGGAACATTTTGAAAATATTGCAAATTTGAAACCACTGTCAGCAGACTTAATACTCCTAAATGTGCTGATTTTAAAGACAATGGATAAACGTCACCCCACGGATAAAGGTGAAGTAGCGTTAGCATTTGTATCTGTTACCACAAGACTTCCAAAGCTATAATCAGTACCTAATACATGTATAGGCGAAGTGGACTTGACTGCTCATTTCTTAGCGGCAAGAAACCTCTCGTTGATGTTCTCCCAGCTAACAACATTCCAGATGGCGTTGACGTAGTCTGGCCGGACGTTCTTGTACTGTAAGTAGTACGCGTGCTCCCAGACATCTATGCCAAGGAGGGGGATGAGACCTGGGGGTGACAGTAGGAGGTGCCATTAATTTTGATTTCTGCCTAGGCATGGGAAATTCAACATATCTTTATAATTGTTATTAATAACACACAGAACATTAGAATTTAAAAAAAGCAGCACGTGACACTAGTTCACCTTTACCTACTGGGTGACCTATATCCATTGTTTTTAAAAAGAGAAATATCAAGTCAACAACTTGTGCTTTTAGACTACAATATTTTGAGAATAGAGCAATTTGAAACTACCGTCCATCGACCTGATATTCCTAAATACAAAAATGACAAAGGCGATAGGTCACCCTGTGTTACTGTTACTTGTAATATTCGTAGTGGTTTGAGTTTTGTTATTATTCATAGTGCCTCTTAAGTTACTGTAAAATCATGACTGCATGACTATGGATAATACACATTTTTATTTCACAGGATTATTTCAATAGTCAACTTAAAAAGACCAGTCCGTTCCATTCCCAACCAAATCAAATCGCTGTGAAAATAACTGAACTTATAGTAATAAGACCTAGGTTAGTGTTCCTATCTGTGAGAATGCATGGTGGTATTGCCAAATCTTATGTGCTATTTGCATTTTGTCATCAATGCCACAAGAGTAATACAGTAGTTATGATTTCCCTGCTGTGATACGATAAACAGGTAGACAAAACACTTTGGGTCTACGTATCTACCACAACAAGTTTATTGTACAGTTATGTAGCATGAAATACAGCCGAGAAGGAAATGTTTCTAAATCAATGTAGGCAATTTAGAATATAATAACTACTTTTTTCTCCCTGGGTGAGGAGGTATTTTAAACCTTCTAGGAAGTATAATAACTGTTATTATCTAGTCTAAATAACAGAGTATTAGGTGTGCAGTGTACTATCATAGTATTTCAAATGTTTGTGATAGAGGCTCTGGTATTTGTGCAAAATAAAAAGATTAAAGAAAAACAAAAACAAAAACAATTGTAGTTGTTGGACTTTGTTTGTTTGCATTGCATACCCAGTTAACCACCTCAAGGTGTAACACAACAAGCTTAAGGTTTGTACTGAACAGTACAAGCTGCATATCTGGACAGACTTACTGTAAATGCAGAAATGTTCGCGGTGGATTAATGTTCGCGGTTTTCGCAGTGACCACTTCACTGCGAAATTAAAACCACTGCGAACATTTTTCTATTATTGTATTAGACTGCAGTCTATGGTGTAACCGCGAACTTAAATCCACAGCGAAAAGTCCCTTTTCCCGCTACCGCGAAATTAAATCCCCGCAAACTTAAATACATTTACAGTATTTGGTCCACTCACACAGGAAAGGTCCCTAAGTGTTTTCCATAAGTGCGGTGGGTTCTTTAAAGTGCTCAAGGTGTGGCTCTCTTCAAACACGGGCCCTCCATTTAACAACCTATCTGAGGGACTTCTTTGCAAAATGAGTCTATGTCTTTGAAAAATGTGTTATCCACATGCATCTTTGATGAAACTTTAGAAAAGTGCCAGGATAACATTTGATAGAAATCAGCAGCTGTGAAATACGCAAAGCTATATCAACTTAACAATAGTTAACAATTTGTTACAAATGCAACTACAAAGAGAGAAAAAAACAATCATATGGTTTTTGTGTCTTTATATTGTAAAACATACTATTTTACTAGCCTCCATAGCAGGCTTTCTGGGCCTTTTTTGGCTCATAATACACTTTTGCTGGCCATTTCTATTTGTACTTGGTTGCTGATTGCTGGCGTTTTCTGATTGCCGGCCTCCGGAGTAGGCTACTATTTTACTGAGTTTCCAGCCATTCTTTTTACACAAAAAAGTTTGTTTTAATCAATAAATCTTTCATCTGCATTTACAATTTCTTGCCCAAAGTCTAATTGCAAGGGAACACACACATAGATGCATATTCTATTTATCTGCCGTTTCTGATGACGACCTGATGTTTCTGTATTATTACATTACTGGGGCTTCTCTCCTCTGGAGGTAGTCCCCATACTCAAAAGCTCAAAAAGATTGTGGTAACCGTATCAAAAAGCTTTTTTACAGTTGGCACCTTACTGCACCAAACACCTACTTAGTTAACACTTGATCCTACACCTATGCCACTTTTTACTGAAGAAAAATGTGATAAACATCTTTAAGTTATCAGCCTAAGTGGTTATATCTTTGTCCTCTTAAGGTAAAACCAGCGACAGTGATTATCTTGAGACAGTAGTGCTCCGTTGTTACTGCTGATGTTAAGTCAGATAGCAGAAGTCCCTTAAGAGGACCTTAATGGGAATAGACAGTTCTTAAATGCAACCTGAGCAATATTAGCCCGAGTCAGGGGTGTAGAACTTCAATTATCAAAGTCAATTTTGGGGGCACTTTTCTACGTAATAAGATGAAGCAATTTCCATTCCATACCAACATTCAATGTGCAAATACTCAATGCCACAGAGACATGAGGATGCAGTGAAGTCTACTTTGCGACTTGTTTCTGCGCCGTTTGTAACTGCACAAAGTATGCAAAAACGATGAAAATGTGGGAATGTAGTGCAGTTCATATCAGTTTCATACAGATTGCCTTATCCAGAATATTTCCACTTTAGATGCTCTAATATTGCTTAGGTTGCCTTTAATAATGGGAATAGCAGTTTTAAGTTACTGCACTGGGTATGTTTAAAATTCTATGTACCTATTCTTAAATCAGTTAATGTGGTGTAATCATAGATCTAATTGTTTCAGAGATTTGATGGCCTTTGTTAGTTTTCTGTATACTACAGCCAGTATAATCGCCCTTCAGAGTAACACACCAGCTTTGCTGTCACAGGTAGCAGTTGGTTACGCAAGGCTTGAAAATACTGGGTACATGTGCACCTTGGTGCACCCAAAATTGGAGATGTGCACCCATTATTTTTTCTTTGGGTTCACCCGAATATTTTCATTGGTTTACGAATGTAAAGATATCAAAGTACACAGGTATGCACCATACACTTCCCATCTAAATAAGCGTTAGAAAGATAACAAAATGTTTGTCATAATACCTAATAAAGTGGAAGCCAGTTAATTGCAAAATGGATTAATACACACTTCTATTAACTGCACGGAATCCCCAAATCCCAAACCGGTGCTGTCCAGCTAGATAACTTCGTATATTGCACCCGCCAGATAATAGCACCAAATTCACTGGCAAATAGGCCGTGCAAATTCAAGCGGCTTCTACTGTATAAGAATTTGAAGTTGGGATTTGGAATCATTGAAATTTTTGTCATAGAGCTCCCATTTCAGATTCAAGCTCATAAGAGGAGCAGTAAGGTTTTTGATAAGTTTTTTTTTTCTGACATTCTACTTTATTTTATGTGGTGCACCCAATTTTTATAGGTACACCCCCAAATAAATTTTGAGCCCTGTTTCGACTTGTCACACCTATAACCTTTGTGTATATAACTTCAGGCAATGTTTATATCAAAGCTATTTAGTGAGAACGCCCTGTCCTATTGTACTTGATCACGTCTAAGACTTTGATTGTTCTCGAAAAAAACAAAATTGTCAAAGCCTGGGTTGGTACTTATCTAGCAGAGATTTAGTAGTCTGTATTTCTGCCAGTTCATTAGTGAAAACAAAAACAGTCCAAGGAAAAAAAAAACTTCTCTAATGTCCAAGCAGATGTAAAGATCTGGTTAATTCACCAGGGAGTGAGTGTGAGTGAGTGAGTAACAATTCAGCAATGACAGGCTTAAAACAATGAAAATGAGCTGGATCCTTGTATCTGCTTGGAGATTAGAATATCACTATACTGTAAATTTATCAATTTTTGTAGGGACTTCTCCATTTTGCAGTAGAAGGAGAGAAGTTTTCATGGTGTTTGAACTTTGCAGTTGAAGCAATTCTTAAGTATAGAAGTAATAATTCTGGTGAAGAAGTCACCAGTAAAATAAACACACCACAGCAATTTCAAGATGTACAGTACTTCCTACCTGTGGTTGCTTGGAGGGGATCCTGGTTAGCACAGGCAGCGATACTCAGTCTGTTATTCTCTTTATCATATCCCAGCCACCCCCATCCAGACCCCTGCACGGCCACAGAAGCTGCTGACATCTTCTTCTTCAGGTTCTCGAAGGAGCCGAAGTCACGGTTGATCGCCTCAAGGACTTCTCCTGGAGATAATAAGATGCTACACTTAAATTCCTGCATCAGATGATGTATAGGGCAGGGCCTATCTCCATTCCAGTAGCCTTTGACCACACAACTTTGTACAATTGCTACAGCAGGGGGCTAATTCACTTGTAGTGATCGATGTGTGTTCAACTTCCATACTCTTTCCCAAATGCTGAGTGCTAAGCAGAGAAAGCAGCACGTACCATTTTAAAAGTCATTGATACTCGCCGTGCCCCAACATTGTGCCACTTTGCACCACCTTCCTCACGTCACTCAGGTGAATAAATGTGCACCTGATTTCGGTCTGGGGGGTAAAAGACTACCTTTACCTTCTGTCTGTATGTGAAACTGTTAAAATAAGTCACTAACTTGAGTGTACATTGTCCTCGTCTGTCCAAAAGCCAATAAAGAAAAAATGCCAGTGAGTGAATGATTGAGGTTGAAAAATAAGATTTTTGAAGAATTATCTGTGTATCTTACCCTGCGGCTCCCCTCCTCCGTTAGGAGACAGGTTGGTCCAGAAGATGGAGTGGTTCAGGTGGCCTCCTCCGTTAAACTTCAGGGCTGGGCCTAGGGCTATCTCTGTTGTTACATCACCTGGAACAACAACAACAACATCAGCAACAGCTTCAACACTGGGCCTAGAGCTATCTCTGTTGTTACATCACCTGGAACAACATCAACAACAACAACAACATCAGCAACAGCTTCAACACTGGGCCTAGAGCTATCTCTGTTGTTACATCACCTGGAACAACATCAACAACAACAACAACATCAGCAACAGCTTCAACACTGGGCCTAGAGCTATCTCTGTTGTTACATCACCTGGAACAACAACAACAACAACAACAACAACATCAGCAACAGCTTCAACACTGGGCCTAGAGCTATCTCTGTTGTTACATCACCTGGAACAACAACAACAACAACAACATCAGCAACAGCTTCAACACTGGGCCTAGAGCTATCTCTGTTGTTACATCACCTGGAACAACAACAACAACAACAACATCAGCAACAGCTTCAACACTGGGCCTAGAGCTATCTCTGTTGTTACATCACCTGGAACAACAACAACAACAACATCAGCAACAGCTTCAACACTGGGCCTAGAGCTATCTCTGTTGTTACATCACCCGGAACAACATCAACAACAACATCAACAACAGTTTTAACACTGGGCCTAGAGCTATCTCTGTTGTTACATCACCTGGGAAAACAACAACAACAACATAAGCAACAGCTTCAACACTGGGCCTAGGGCTATCTCTGTTGTTACATCACCTGGGAAAACAACAACAACAACAACAACATCAGCAACGGCTTCAACACTGGGCCTAGAGCTATCTCTGTTGTTACATCACCTGGTAAAACAACAACAACAACAACATAAGCAACGGCTTCAACACTGGGCCTAGAGCTATCTCTGTTGTTACATCACCTGGAACAACAACAATAACAACAACAATGACAACAACAACGTATAACAACTTCAGCGCTTAGCCCAGGGCTATCACTGTTGTTACATCTCCTTAGACAATAACAAGATCAACAACTAAAATAACAGCTTTAGTGCTGGGCCAGAGAAACTGCCATGTCAACTTGGACTATATTTTAAGTAAACAGGGGTGCACAGTGTCGTCGTTGGAAGTAGAGTTCCATGACCACATACCTCCAATTTATGACACTGAGTCTTCTTCATTTATTTCAAAACTGTTACAACAGATCTTGTTGAACTGTCCTTGAGTGAATTTTAGCTGGGGGATGGCCTAAGATATAAAAACTTTCTCGTCACTTTTAAGATGACAGAATCAAACCATTTTCTCACACTCACAGACCATACAAATGAATGTCTAATTTGCATACCCTTAGCTTGTGCCTCTGCAAGTTTTTCCTCAGCCACGTTGAGGTTGTTGACATAGGTGGCGTGATGTTTG
The DNA here is from genome assembly GCF_000003815.2 of Branchiostoma floridae. NCBI lineage: Eukaryota > Metazoa > Chordata > Leptocardii > Amphioxiformes > Branchiostomatidae > Branchiostoma > Branchiostoma floridae. The sequence goes on along the minus strand of NC_049987.1, from coordinate 16,826,717 downwards.
GAGTGGTGCAGCTGCATGATCTCTGCAGAGATGGTGGGCTCCAGCGCTCCGTAGTCATACGCCAGGTCAGGCAGGGTGTGCTTCAGTCGTGTTCCTGCCACAGCTAGCAGACCAGGGTGGGACGCAACCCTACAGGTCACGATCAGATGGATATAACATAATGTTACTTTTATCTATATTACTGAAGGTTTAGGTTTAGTTTTAGTTTTAGTCATACGCCAGGTTGGGCAGGGTGTGCTTCAGTCGTGTTCCTGCTGCCGCCAGCAGACCAGGGTGGGACGCAACCCTACAGGTCACGATCAGATGGATATAACATAATGTTACTTTTATCTATATTACTGAAGGTTTAGGTTTAGTTTTAGTTTTAGTCATACGCCAGGTTGGGCAGGGTGTGCTTCAGTCGTGTTCCTGCTGCCGCCAGCAGACCAGGGTGGGACGCAACCCTACAGGTCACGATCAGACGGATATAACATAATGTTATTTATGTCATACCTGGGCCGCGATAACGTTTGATACGGGTGTTCCAGATCGAGTGTTTATTTTCTGTACCACGCCGGCTTCTTAGTCCTAACACAGTCTTCCATTGATTAAATAGAACCCACTCTGCGTCCGCCGTTGTTTGGCAATCAAATCAGTGTTTTCCAACCTGGGTATGACATAAATAGAATACTATGTACTCTTTATCTATTTTGCTGAGGGGTAGGAGTGAAAAGGAGTTTTTTATGTTGAAAACAAAACTGTTCCGGTAGCACAAGAACAGTGTTACAGTGTCATGAGATTGAGAGGCACTGCAAATAAAACACTGTTAACTTTCAAGATTTCTGTAAATCACTGTCAAGTTGTAAGTGTACAGTGTAGCAACCCAATAAGAGGAGGAAATGAGGTGTTGCAATGTGGCCTCTGGTTTTGCAAGGAAAGCTTGCAGAAGCCTCAGAATTGACCTTGACCTTTTTATCTTCCCAAGACCCACCTACGTACTGAATACCATCATTAGACATTACCCATCCAGAGGTTCTAGTAAAGATACTAGTATGCTGAATACAAATATTCAAACACACACACACACATACGAACACACCAAAAACAACACCTCAATTGTTCAGGGCAGTAACAAAACTAGTAAAAAGTAATACAGTACTAGTAACACTATAGTATAAGTATAACACAGTAGTCATACAGTGGACATGTTAGCAAAGTCATGAGACATTACTTCACGAGGAGTGCTCACCAAGAAAACTGTTATCAAAACCACTTTGTAATATACCGCCATTTACAGTAGGCAAAAAATGCAGCATACGCCTCGCCTAAGCGGACACGTGTTGCTCCTCTTTCGTTCCTTTTCCGTTTCTGGGTGGAATCCGTGAACTGTTTGGCTGGTCCTGGACGCTTCTTACGCTTCTTATGCGGTGTTTTGAACGGCGCACTAGCGCCGTCCTCACTACCGCCTGGCTCCGCCATTTTGTTTCACAAGCTAGTCATGACGTCACGCACCCGGAACTCACCGGAGATTCCCGACCAATAACCGTTGATGATTGATTCTTTTTTGAATTCTCACCGGTGCCTAACTAGGGGGGACAACATGTTACATCGCGCGTAGGACGAAATGTTTGTAGGCTATTCTCTACGTTGCAAACGTGAAATAATGACACAAAAGTGTCAAAAAGTATCCAAAAGTAGTAGTAAATCTGAGATTTCTTAGTTCTAGAATATTTCAAATTTGAGCGCAAATAGTTGCGTAGTAGACCTTTAAAGGACTTTTACAAAAAAATTTTTGCAAGAGCCAATTAAGGAGCCTTAAACTACTGACCTCTAAGTTTGAAGGAATTTGACCCATTTGTCAAATGAACAATACAATAGGATGTGGCGGTATGATGATGGCTGTTTCTTCGTGTCCGAAGATCAATGGTAGGCAGACAAGGTTGCTTAGACGACCAGTCTGCCTGGCCTGCACGTGACTTTTTAAGGTGAAGGAGGGGTGTGCACTCCCTTCTCCACCCTCTCGTCTACTGGCGCACTAAGTCCTACAGGGACAGAACTGTTTGCCACGTAAGACGGCCCCAGCAGATGCAGGTTTATTATTTGGAGTTTCCGTCTCCTAGGAGGACTTCCGACCAAGGATGCAAAGGGTTCCTCCTACCCCTGACTCGTGTGTCATGGCGGGTGCGTCATGCCCGAACATGCCCCTATGGCCTGTCACCACCACAAAGGCCTGTCACTGACACTAGCCGCAGCTATGTACTCATTTACACCTGAGTTAGGTGAGGAAAGTCGTGTAAAGTACCTTTCCCAAGGGCACAAGATCGGTGACACGGCAAGCGGATTTGAACCCGGGACCTCTCGGGCCTGAGACCAACGCGCTCCCGATCGTGTCACGCGGTCCCACTGATGTGGTGGTATCATTACTAGTATAATACCACAATTTCACAGGTCAATGTATCAATAGTCACACATGTCTATACATAGAGTTTTGCTAGTTTCTCTACACCAGGGCTCGAAATTCATTTTTGGGATTAAGTGCATTGGTGCACCCAGCTTAAAAAATTGTGTGCACCAAAAAATTAATAGATAAAACTTAGTTACAAGCTATCAAATTCTTAAACAAGTACCATGAGTTGACAGACATTTTTATTATCTTTCTAACAGTTAGATGTCAAGAATATGATGTATACTAACTAGTATGTATACTTGGATATCTTTTCATACATAAACCTACTACATGTGTAGTAAGAAAATATTTGGGTGCACCCTGTGCACCCACAGAAAATAATTGGGTGCACAGCTCCAATTTTTGGTGCACCTGGGTGCACATGCACCCGGTATTTCGAGCCCTACTATACATAGAAATGTTTGCTGGTTTGCTAGTTTCTCTAATTGATCAGAGGAAGGGAGTTTGCCCACAAAAGGGAGTTTCGCCCCACCTTAAATCGAAGTCCCTTCCTTTGCAAAATCCCTTTTCCGGCAAAAGAGAACCTTATTTTTGAACAAAGAAATTTGAAAAAGATACACGGTCTGTTTGTAAACATCCCTGACCCAAATAATCGTGTCCATATGATGACTGTGAATCATAAGCAATCATGTGTAAAGATAACTATGGGGACCTCCCTTTCTTGTTTTGCCTCACAACAATGCATGTCTAATCTTAGATTTGCATTGTAGGCAGGTGGCATGTGCTGGTCAAATCTTTCCAGCAGAACTTTTTAAGCGTCAATAGGTATGAAGCTAGGCAAACAGATACATCAGATAAATACATGGCAAGCCATTGACATGTTTTTTCTGCACATGCATACTTTTCCTTTATGTTGATAAAACATGTTCTGATTTGGACTGTTATTATTACATGTAATTTCTACTCTTACAACCTAAGGTAATCTGTGTGACAAAAACTCTAGAATCTGCTGGCCCCTCCTTGCACATTGGGCGGGCTGCTATATAATAAGCAAGGTTTAATCAGGCCATCTTGCCAGTTTGTATACAGTCAAACCTGTATTAGAGGCCACCTGGACATTGTGGTCACTTTTTGTCAGTCCCTTGGATTTTTCCCATTGACCTAAGCAGTAAGAAACATTCTATTGTGGCCACCTGTCCAATGCGGCCACGGCAACACAATTTCAGGTCCTGTTGATACAGAAACACTGCCAATTGCGACCATAAAGCGGCCAGATGTCACCCAACCGGGTTTAAAATCGTAGTTTGCGAGGATTTGGAGTTCTCGACAGGGTCATTTTAGCTATAGCAGTAGATGCGCCTGCCTTGAACGTTTATATAGAGTGCAAGTCTTTTTCGCCGAATTTACAAACTTTCCGCATTACAATATCAATCATTTTCGGTAGATTTGACTTTGGCAGGGTCAGTTGAATTCTGAGATGTTCGGGACAATGTTACTTGGTGAGAAAGATTAGTGGGTACTGAAAACATGTGTAGCTTATTGCTTGCTCAATTGATCAACAGCTTACATGCAGGTAGGCTTGCTGTAAATGTTTAGAAAAAGTTTATCTCGCGTCTTGTTATCCCATCACAGTTTTGTGTCCAACATGCATCAACACTACTGACGTGACAAAAACGCCACCTTGCAGATCACAGCAAAAGTGCTGCAGTGCCATTAGCTATGGTGACCTTGTGAACTGTATCGTGACGTTATCCCTTTTCACTGTCTCTATCCTCACCATCTCACTATCAGGCACATTTTCCATTTATCCAAACCAACCCATATACACCTGGTCAGGTCAGGTATTTACTTGCCATCCGCTTTGTTTCTTAGATTTCTAAAGTTTACCAATGCCACAGTCTTTGCAAAACGTGCAAAATCATGTTATGATCCCGCCCAAGTTAACGGTGCTAGCTTTATGCACCTTAGTGCCCTTAACGTGACGATCAAACTCTGCCAAACTATCAAGAAGATTCAGAAGACTCACTAGACTCACCTCTGGGTCAGTTTGACACATGCCAACATCTTGAGACTTTAATCTGTTTTCCGAGGTTCACAGCACGCAGCAAGCTATCTGGAGAAAGGGGAGGGGTGATTAGACTATTCCACTACCGGGAACACTTTAAAATGAAAATACTCCAATAAACTCCATCGTCAACAATTATCATCAAAATGTATCAAACAAAAGTTAGACATATTTTGATATCAATTATACATAAATATTTCCAAGGTTTTATTTCTACGGTGAAATATTTTAGCTGGCAGGACCAGAAGTTATGCCGACTCCCCTATGGGAATTTGGAAAGGTCTAAATTACCCAGAGTGCTTTGTATGCATATTTTGCACATGGCGGGCGTCCATCTTGAAATTTGTCCCTGTGATCTTCGCCCAAAGAACCGAGCGTAGATGCCTCCGTCTGCCTGATACACGCCGTTTCTGGATTACCAACGATAGAAGAAGGACTCTAGATTCGAGAGGTAAGCTTCTTAAGGTTAGGAACGTCTCAATCGTAAGGAAATCAAGCGTTTCGTCTTGGCGGGTCGACCGCCATTTTGGTTTCTTGTGTTCGCTTTCGAAAAGCAACTTCAGATTTCTTGAAGGTTTCGTCGTCGCAGTTTTTTCGCATCGCACTGTTTCAGGGTAACAAACCTTTGCAGCTATTTTTAAGGACATGTAGAGCACATGGGTGGTAAAAACCCGTTATCAAATGGTTGTAATTTCATGTAAAACAACGTCAACCTAAAAACACCAGTTGACCCATGACTATTCAACAGTAACGTTTTTGCTCTAGCGACTCTAGCCACAGTCAAAGATACAAGTATAGCTGTACTGATGTCCAACAGTTATGTATCTAAATGTTTTAACTTTGTGATTTTCTTTTCTCGTTGGAAACAAACTCCCTCAACGATAGATTTGATGAGAAATTCGCCTAGTGCATGTTTTGTTCAGTTTTGACCTCTGACCCTCATATGCATACAAAACAGATTTTAGTGTTAGGCTGCTTTAGTTTACCGCATTGTAACGCCAAGAGGCCGGAAACAAAGGTTTAATGAAAGAAGTTTGCAGTTAAACCAATTTCAGAACAACTGAATCTGTATTTTTTTCAATATTCAATACTATACTATCATAGTTTCCAAGTTTGTACCAGAAAGTGTTGCTAACTCCATAACAAAGTACTGTACTTACTCACGTTACTGAAATTTTTACGTTAGTTTTATGTTTGTGTTTTTGGTGGTGACAGCTTAAGTAAAAAATTAAAACTATTGTTTTCATTCCTGCCCAGTATGTGAATACGATATTTTTAGTTTTACACTCCACTTTCTTCCTTCTGCAAACTGCATCATGAAATTGCAGTTTTATCTTGATATTGTGTTTGCAGCATAAATATCAATATCTAGTTGTAGAAAATAGTGCTACTGCAGCTAGTATGCAGTTTTATGAGTTTCATATGTTTTAACAAAACATTTTTAATTTACTTTTCAGGGTCTAGAGTCATGTCTGAGGGTGACCCTCCACCCAAGAGGGTAAGTTCTCTGGAAAAAAAAATCATATTTAATAAATCTATACAAGCCACAGTTAGGCCAGATATAATCTCAAAACAGATCCTACGGTAGCGATAGTATCAAAAGCAACCAGAGGAGTGAAGCTTGGCTACCTAGGAAATGGCAAATGTACACCTCTTGACTGACTACTTTCCTTGGCCGGTTTAGAACTATCTTATGCCATGGTAGGATCTGCTTGGAGATTAGGCCAGGTAGTTTTTTTTTTTTTTCAATTTTTAAAGGTTTAACAAACCTGTATGGAGAGGAAAAAAATCACATGTTACGGTACACCAGAAGCTGCCATGACAAAATACATGTAGCTGTCATTAAGTAAAATGCAGTAGTGTATTTTTATCACCACAGAAAAAGAAAATCAATAACTTAATTTTGTTTGAGACCATACTTTGTGTAGCCTCTGACGTTAGTGGGACAATGGTCACATTTGTCTTTACTTTCTTGTCCCAAGCGTATAGGGCAAAGATTAAATAGAAGTAAAACTTGCCAACATACAGAAAGTATGTAAGGCAGCGTCTTAGATTAGTTGGCATTCATACTTATTAATCAGTGGTGTTTATTTTGATCTTTAATCTCATAGAAGTAAATAATCAGCTGAATATTCTATTATGTTATTATTTTACTTGTTCGTAGCATCTCATTTTTGTTAAGATTATAACATGGATGTTAATGTCTTTTTCTCCAGGTGAAACTAAGTGAAGAAGAAGTCAGGAAACTACCCAGAGATGAGTTGGTGAAAATGTGAGTAAAGCCAGGTCTTAGTATGAAAATAATGATGATGAGATTTTCATACATAGCAATTAAGCTTTTAATGTTCCTTCTCTAAGACTAAGAGACTTAAAATTCTCCCAAGTGACCTTTCAGTGTATTTGGCAGTGTCCATTTCCATTTTGATAGCTCTTGGGCCACACAGTTGTTCAAGTACTACAGTAGGAGTTTTTTTCCTTGATCAGATATTAATCTGAAACACAGGCCAAGGAAGGTAGATGAATTATTGTAGACTTGGCCTCAGTGTTGTCATTAGATTTAAAGCTGACATTGTTTTTGGAAGTATGTAATTGTGGTTAGTGAAAGTTTACATACATAATTTGACACAGTCTTAATTTGTTTCCCCACAGCTGGTCGGAGCAGAATGCCTATGTCCAGTCTCTGGAGACTAAGAACAATGCAGGGCCCAGCTCAAGTACTGAATGTGAGTATCTAGAAATTTAGATCCTACTGTGACATGTGGAAGTGGGTTTTAACCATTCACATAGAAGTTTATCTTACACCGGTCATGACTAAGAAGACAGTCACTACCTACAGTATATCCAAGATCATTGTGCCATTTCTGTATTTGTATCTTATTGCACAATGGATAACCGCACACCTCCGTTAATTGCACAGAATCCCCAAATCCCAAACCGGTGCAGTCCAGCTGGATAACTTCACATTATTGCACCATCCAGATAATACATTGGCAAAGGGTGTGTGCAATTATCCGGATCCTCTACAGTGCTTAGAAAATATTTCAGCTCTTTGTTGCTTATTGTCTGTCCTGACGTTGCCCCACCCCCTAACCTCCCCCACCCCAGGTGAAGAGCTGACGGGTCTGCGTGAGTCGGAGGAGAAACTGAAGCAGCAGCAGCAGGAGTCGACCCGGCGCGAGAACGTTCTCGTCATGAGGCTCGCTACCAAAGAACAGGAGATGCAGGAGATAGCTGTAAGTTTATTACTCAATATGTAGACTACTTTAAATGTGTTTAAGTTCCCGGGAATTTGATTTTGCGGTAGCAGGAAAAAGGACTTTTCGCGATAGCACCATGCTCTGTAGTCTCTTACTGCCATGGAAAAATGTTCGTGGTGGTTTTAAGTTCGTGGTGAAACAGCCACCGCGAAAACCGCGAACATTAAGCCACCGCAAAAGTTTCTGCATTTACAGTAAGTTCTCCACTGTATGTCTTTGAAAAGAAGACAAAGCTAGAAGTATATGAAAATAGTAAAGAGAACCAGAAATTTTGCTGTAGTATCAAGAAAAAGCCACCAGGGACACACGATCGGCCATGACCTTCCTGTCCCCAACATCTACTCACATACCACAAGTATCATATCATATTATATCATATAGAGTTTCAGTGAGAGGCAGTATAATGCCTATTATATGAGATGAGCTTTTCAGCTAGTGTCCAGGGTTTACATTGAGAGTTAAGAAAGGCGTGTACTGTACACCCGTCTAGTGACTGTCCAGCTTTGACTTAAAAGTGTAACAGCTGTAACAACATCAGTAGTATCATCATGATCGAAGCACCTTCTTGTAATTTTCTGACTTTGAAGTCATACTTTGGTTACAAGGAAAGTGCATGTTGACAACGACCCGGTTTTGCATTGGGAAGGTCACCTCGACAGTATAAATACTATATTAAATAACCAATCATTTCAAGGTTGCTAGTAACATCTCTATTCCCCACCCTCAGAGTCAGATCCAGGAGGTAAAGCAGGGTCAGACCCCGGGGACAGCACAGCTGCGCACCATGCTGCTGGACCCTGCTGTCAACCTGCTGTTCACACGCATGAAACAGGAACTCACGGACAGCAAGGACAAGCTGGAACAGGCGCAGAACGAGCTCAGCGCCTGGAAGTTCACCCCGGATAGGTGAGACTGGGGAGGGGGGTGCTCCATAGAAGGTTTCAGTTGGTTGCAGTACTCCTGGGAATTTCTAGGCACTATTCCAAAACAAATCAAAGTTCAAAGTTGAATGATGTACTTTTGGGCATCAGCTTTTCCAGTTCATAAGACACAGTCAAGGTGAACATTATGTAAAACTGCACCTTGCTTTGTTCAGTCATTAGCTTATACAGTATTTGATTCCAGTCAGGTTTCTCCAATACTATAGACTGAAAGTGAATCACAGGAAAAAAGAATGGAATTTCCACACACAATTCCAGTTATCTAAAAGCATTTCCCAGCTTTTGATACTTCCTGTCTTCTATTTAAAACACTTGCACAAAGCGCAGGTCTTGATATACTGTAAAGTTGTTTATTATTGTGGTATGAATGAAAATGAGGTTTTTGCAGTTTTTTTCAGATGGTTGTAAAAATGATACTGTAGCAGCAATAACACATATTCTTACCACAGAAATGAAAGCAGAAGTAAAAGATCACTGCAAATATTCCAAGATTTTCAGTGCTGTCAAACCTACACAAGAAGACCATTCAGGGAACCAATGAAATCTGGTTTATGCCAACAGGTGGTCACTTAAGCTAGAATTATTGATTCTTGTGTCAGTGGGAAAAAATTGTCAAAAGGACCACCAAAAAGTGGTCACATGTACAGGTTTGACTGTTCTTGACTTCCTTTACAAGTTGTTTCTGCTTGCCCCCCTCCCCTCCCCCACCGTGCCACAGCCAAACAGGGAAGAAGCTGATCTCTCGGTGCCGGATGTTGATCCAGGAGAACCAGGAGCTGGGGCGGCAGCTGTCCCAGGGGCGCATCGCTCAGCTGGAGGGGGAACTCGCACTGCAGAAAAAGTACAGCGAGGAGCTCAAGTCAAGCCAAGACGGTAAGGGAACAATGGTAGAATCCAGAATGTTGGAAACTTTAGAAAAGACTTTCTGTGAAGATTCTGTAACGATACTATGTACCAAGTTCCCCAAAGTATTGCATGATATATTTTATTGATTCTTTGTTTCAGGCACAAACAGTAAGCCCCTGAACGCCGGTATAATTTGTTCCTTTTCTAAACGGTCCAACATTTGGTCCACTGATTTTTTCAGGTCCGTTTTTTCTGACAAGATAAACCTGTTTTGTGCCGGAACACCATACATGCTGATGGCTCATCCATTGTGTTCCAATATGTGAGGAACTTAAGCTATAGTAACTAGCATAAAATTGTACTGTAATCACTTGTTGAGAGAATTGATGTGATATGTCTGTCTCCTACAGAACTGTAATTGTTGAGAGAATTGATGTGATATGTCTGTCTCCTACAGAACTGTAATTGTTGAGAGAATTGATGTGATATGTCTGTCTCCTACAGAACTGTAATTGTTGAGAGAATTGATGTGATATGTCTGTCTCCCACAGAATTGTAATTGTTGAGAGAATTGATGTGATATGTCTGTCTCCCACAGAACTGTAATTGTTAAGAGAATTGATGTGATATGTCTGTCTCCCACAGAACTGAACGACTTTGTGATCCAGCTGGACGAGGAGGTAGAAGGTATGCAAAGTACAATCTATGTCCTCCAGCAGCAACTGAAGGACTGCCGCCAGCAGCTCGCTCAGGCTCAACAAGAGCTGTCGAACGCTCGGACAGAATTGAGCCAAGCCAAACTCATGGATAGGACAGAAAGGACTCTGGAGGCGCCCGCCGAGTCAGCCCTCGCCACCACGGAGGGCCTGGGCCCCCGCCACAACCCCGGCCACGCTTGTAATAGCCTGGCCAACCACTCGTCTACCACCGGTAGTACCGACCTGCCCGCCAATAACGGCGGTCACGTCTTGACTTCCCTGCGCACCAAGACAGAGCCTAGCGAGGAAGTAGAAAGCAATTCGTGCAAAACGAGCCAAAATGCTGCCGAATTGACTCCCAACTCGGACCCCCTCCCGGAGGGGGCGCATAAACACGAACAGAACCAAGTCCTGACCACCGCTCTCTTGGAGGAGGTTTCCAACTCAGATAGTAGCCCTAGTCAGACTTGTTTGGAGGAAAAGACTGCAATATCCCTTGACGGTCTCGCCAGTAACGAACCCAATTCGATCATTGGAAGAGACCTTAGCTCCCCCGAACAGACTTCAGAGCATAATGGCGTCCCCGACAGCGTTCCTCGTATATACGGTCAGGGAACCGCGTAGGTTGGACTGCGCTAGTGGCGCAGAGTCGTTCCAAATATTTGTCCGAAGCTTCAATGTTGTCCAGGTGCTCTCTGTCCTGCGTACGAGATTGTTTGTGCCTGTTGATACTATCTATTCACCTATATTATGTTGGTAGCTGGACACAAAACCTGAGAGAGATAAAAAAAGTATTTCTGTGCTGCAAGCTGTCGTAATAAGAGTAGCAGGTACACTTTATAGTTGTAAAAAGGACCCTGTTTATCAAAGAAAAAAGTCTCTTTGATTCTTTCTGTGAATGCTATGGTAACTCTGTGCACTACTGTAAATTTGGTAATGATCGTTTTCCTGCTGATGTTTCCTGTGATCTTGTTCATCATCAAGCATCCTCGGCACTGCAACAATTTTTAAACAATTGGAAACAATCTTTTCACCGAAAGTCCAGGAAAATTGGTAACCAAGGCCATTGGTATCCAAATCGAAAGGCATCGTAAAAAGAAAACCTATATGTCCCAATGGAGATCACTCATATTTCTGTTATAAGTCATAAGAATATGTACTTTACAAATGGAAGAATGTCATAAAAATAGCTTTCCAGATGTTTCGTTTGACCAGCGAAATGGCAAAACTTCCCGTTTCCATAAGAATATGTTCTTGACGAATAGAAAAATGCAACACTTTTTATTGAGTGGTACAATACTGCAAGTCTCATTGCTACAGAGATAATTTTTATTGGAGGTAGTACTAGACTGTATCAAACAACAGGTCTCATCTTACAGGGTACATTTTCTTTCACAGGTATTAAGAATAGCGGACCAAAACAGAACAAAAATTGGACTCAATTGCTTCAAAATGAATTCAATGTGTCCATCCTTTAAAAATTGGCAGCTTTTCACAACTTGACAACTGTAGAAAATGTTCAGTTATGACCATTCTGGCTAAAAATGTTAAACCCTGAAAATATCCTCTCTGTATGTGAATGTATGGTATCTTTCTTCAACATGTTTCGTTTTTAACCTTACAAAAGACAAAGAGATTTTGACTCAAAGAAAAGCATTACAGATATAACTGATTGCTGTGGGAGGGGGGTGGTACATTAAACAATGGTTTTGAACAAGGTCATAATGTATGTAATGTATGTACAATTTTGCCAACCTTTCTATCTGTTTTCAGTGTATATTCTGGACAAATTTGATCTCAATCACCTCTGTGAGTTGATTGCTGACCCCTTTCGCTTCAGGTGGGGTAAAAAGCAACTCTGATATGTAAAAGATCTTGTTAGAACCTACCCAAATGCTTAAACAGACATGTTACGTTGGTGCATTTATATGTTTTCTACTGGGAAGACCCAAATCTTGACAACAAGTCGCTCAGAGATGTGTCTATAAATTTTGGTTGCAGTTTTCTTGGAGGCTGACGTCTTTATGAGTTCCAGGTGTACACACGTTAAAGCCAAAGCCTCGGATTCTTGTGGTCCTGAAAAATAAAGTTCACCTAATTCTGCAGAACAACGGTTTCTTTGTCCTCTTGCTGTGTGTATGGTTACATATATAGGGTTGATATCATGTAGGTGATAAGGCCTAGGAAAAAAATGTTGTGTTTCCTGTTTCCCTACCTACCCTAGAAAAACCTGCCGACCCTAGACTTTTTTTTTGGGGTGGGCAGAGGAGTCACAGTTTCCAGTTAGAATTTTTATTCAGCCTGCTTCCTATTGAAGCAAAAACACTGCTTGTCCTATCTAATGAAGGATAAATGTACCTATTGTGCACAAAATTAAAGTTTGACATTAAAAGAGAAGTGTCCTCATGCATTTCAGTTTACTTTGTTCGACTGTATTGTAATATGTATCACTAGAGTTTTGGCCAGCCTAAAAAAAATTACAAGAAAAAAAAGAAGATAATCCCTACCTACCGACCCTATTTTTTTTCAGGACTGAAACAGGAAACACAACATTTTTTTTCCTAGGCCTAAGCAAGATGTGGTGCAATAAATCTGCAAGTAAGGTACAGTCAAACCTGTCTATAGCGGCCACTCAAGGCACTGGAGAAATATGGCCACTGTAGACAGGTGGCCACTATAGAGAAAATGTTGACCAATTGGTCCAAGTAAGATCCACATGATTTCAGTTCCCACTAATCTTTCTCACCAAGTAACATTGTCTCGATTGGTAAATTCACCAACAAAGACTTGCACTTTAATGCTACCACCAAAATGACCCTGTTAGGAACTCCAAATCCTCGCAAACTACAATTTCAAACTCGGTACAGGATGACATCCTGGTGAATATCACACTAAGCACTCGTAGAGTAGAAAGGAGAATGTAAAATTCATGAAAATTGAACGGAACATGTTCTTGAACAATGCTTAGATCTAGATTATACATCAATTAGACTTTTTTTATGCTGATACGCATTTTAAAAAAGAGAATCCGAGAATCCTTAATACATTGTAAATGCATACTACACAAAGCCCATACTCACATGACTGATATTTTTACATCTTTTATTAATACGTCAAACAAATTACACACCGCAAGCTTTTGAAATTCCATTCAGCATAGAAACCCACAATGCATTTACAAACATGCTGTGATGTAATATACACTACTCATAAAACCACCCATATATATATGCTCCATGCAATATGATGTACACAAAACGTTGAAATTGCACAACTTATTTGAGAATAGCTGAAAATAGTTGGGAATGAATGGAGCTTTTTTGCATATGGAACTTTAAAAGTTTGTTCGTATACATAAAGATCAGAACAAGTTTTACACTGCAGATGTCCAAAGAAAACTAGAACATTTCTAATATCATCTCACACTAACTACATGCTCAATTTGAATAATGCAACACATTAGTATTTGAATTCAACTACATGCATATTGATATTGCTTAAAACACGTTAGAACACTCCTCAAACGTCTTCACGGGGGGAATTGCCTTGTTTGTGTGGATGTATGTGTGTGTGTATGTATGTAATAATGTTTTTGTGGATGGACAGTATATGATAAGGTTTGATAGTTGCAGACTTTGAAAGAGAAATAACCTAAGAGGGGTTGGCGCATCGTCATGCTTTTGGTATGTACACAGTTCAAGTGCTGCTTGATATTCAGTTCGAGGGTAATTCTGCAAATCAGCATCAATTTGTGTACCATGGCACCGCGTTCTCGAGCTCGGCGTTCTCGAGCTCGGCACGCATACGACACATGGCGATCCCGAGAGTCACTCCGAAGAGGACAAACGGTGAGACAGCTGAAAGCACAATCAACACAACGATGCCTGCATCCATCCTCTCTGTAAAAAATGCAGCGATTAAATTATGCATACTGAGAACATTCCAAACATAACATATGAGTAGAAGAGTATCGAAAGGAGGGATAATTTAAAAACAGGCTACCGGTAGTATATCTGAGCATGGGCCATCACTTTGAAACCACTTTGTCTATTACTTGGTAAATCTTAGATTTAAAAGTGAAAACAGCTTTCTTTAGAAGCTAAATCATCAGTAAAACACCAGATAAGGGCACATTTTGTTCTTTGATCATCATAACACAAACGATTTTGTACAATCTACGTAGACATGACGTCTGTGTTCTCGGTTATGAGTTCGTTTTAGAAACTGCTCCTCAAAAACAGGATATTAGCATCATATATCAATGAATACTGGATTCAATGGGTATAATTGTATTCCTACCTTTCTGAACTGCAAAGAAGTGGACAGGGATGCCAATGACAACTCCAAGAAACAGAGTCAGGAACAGTGTGTAAAAAACGGCGTACAACTACAACCATCGAGCATATCTAGACTTCTTGAATTCTGTTTGGGAAGACAAAAACACACCATGTACATCAGACAGGCTGATCTGGATGTCTGTCGTGATTATCTAGACAAACTGTGGCCTACCAATAGAAATTAAAAGCACCATGGTACATATTTATAAAGAAAACAAAAATATTGGTTGATTATTATGATCATCGATTTTGATTAGGATTCACCATGAATAAAAGACCATATATGATGTTAACATGTAAGTAACTACAGAGGCCCATGTTATGATGTTGGTCCTTTTAATTTTGTATCAGTCTTTTGATACTGGTTCTCACATAAAAGATGATGTGTATTTATTTGTCTTACCGACATGCATGTGGAGAGAGAAAAGAATCAGAGCCAGGGCGGATGCAGCGATGGTACACCCAGCCTCAGCAGCAGCAAACACGGCGAATGGGGATCGTGTATCTAATGATGAATGTCGATAACATGTCAGTAGTAAAACTTTTGAGATGGAAACTTTATATTTGTGAATTTCTGTATGTCCCTTAGATTGATTTTAACATCGTCAAACATGAAGTATGCACACTGGGTCATTATTACTTTTCATTGCTACAAGTTGAGACTACAATTGTTCGGGGGAATTGTGAGGTCGTGGATGTTTTGCTAATTTTGCTAATTAAAGCTTTGGGACTCATTAAAAGTTTTTCAATCAAGTTTTTAGCCTGTATACATGTATCTGCATCATTACAGATGATATGCGTCCCATACAAATAATAGCAATCATGATGATATATTACAACGTAAAGAAAAACGGTATGTCACATTACAACCGAAGCCTCGAACATTACATTATTGTGATCCTTAGCAATACCATCAACCCAAGTATACATTTATACATGGATATAATGATGAAACTACCACTAGGAAGAGTTTAAGAGAACTTTGTTAAAAGCGACCTTGAAAGAGTTCACGTTAGGTCTTCGCTGGGAACTCTGAGGCTGGCAGTGAATTCCAAAGCATAATAGTCCGTGACAGTTTGATATCAATCGTCATTGCAAAGTTGAAATAACTTACCCCCAAAGAAAATTGCCATTTGGACCAGGGCGGTTCGAGAGTCCTCGGACCACCGGGGTTGCTGTGTTCTCGAGCTTGTTCGCGGCAACGGGATGTATGACTTGAACACAACAGTCACAGTGGTGTCACCCTGAAATGTGAGGGTACTGGTGACGGTCCAAAGCCCATCCAGGCCCTTCAATGTAACCTCTGACACGGAATTGGGAGGTGGCCGGTTTCCGTTGACTGTCCAGGAGTTTTGACTTGGGAGGTGGCTGCCGGAGACTATAGCCGTGAGCGTAACTGGTATGCCCATTGAGAACACGACGCCCTCGGTGTAACCCCGGATTTGGTAGTCTGAAATTATGAATGCAATGCAGAATAAGCTTTTAGACGCTTTTCAATATAGCCAATTATGTTGTTTTATTCAGAGATCGACAATGATATAGACATGCCAAAGTGTGAGTGTGAGTGTGAGACACAAATGCATCAAATTAACTTGGCTTGTGGCATTATAATAATAATCATAATGGATTAGAAAATGGACAAGAAAATGAACGTTGTCATGATGCTTACGTATATACATACAGTCGGATTGTATCTTACCAACAACTGACAGTTGTACATCAGAGGAATTCGTTTCCAGGAAAGGATGAAGTATTGTAACCTCGCAGCGGTAGATTCCTTCGTCATGCAGAAAAGTATCAGTGATGTTCAAGGAGAGACCGTCGGGTTGGATGGAGACCCTCCCTTTCAGTCCAAGTTCTGCCTGTCGGTCTTCAACATGTACGTCTTTGCCATGGAGACTGGAGAGGAACGCTGAGCCAGGAGAACCGTCATCGTTTAGCCTGTACCAGCTGACCTGGTAGGGAGCGTCAGACGTGGTGCTGTCATAACTGCAACGAAGCTCCAATGAGTTGGTTCGAAAGACTTCAAGCTCCCTGTCTGTGTGAACCACAAGTGGCAAACCTGAAAAAAAATACTGTTTAAAGAATCTGTAGTCTTTGAGAAAAGTTCTTCGAAAATACCAAAAAAATATAGATTTCCAATATGCAGAAGAGAAATTATTTGTGGCTTAGACATTCAATTTGTTAATTGTACCTTGATTATGTGCTGAATTGTCTATGACCATAGATTCGACCACAGGCAATTCAGTGGGACAATTGGTATAGTGACCACACCATCAAATGCAACATTATTATATCTTATGACAATGCGTCAATTGTTTGGCATCTGTATCAGGTAAAATAATGAAACAATAATGACGTAATTATCCATATACCACCAAGAAAACATTGCATGTATGCGTTCAACACGAAAATTGTATGTATAGTCAATACATACTGGGTTTTCTTTTATAAATTTTAGTAATTAAATGGGATTAACGTTACAACAAGAGGATAAAAAACATGGCTTCACAATAGTCAAGACCAGGTACAAATACGTTTAATTAATAGCGATTTGAATACAATATCAATGTCCTAGAGTATATGGCCACATGGATTTATAGGATATCGTGATTTTTGAATAAAGAGACTTTTTTTACACAACCATTGTTTTATTCACAACCAACGTTTCGGTGACCGTATGTCAAATCAAGCAGTCTGTACTTTTTAAATACGTTTGTGACCGCATCTGAACTGTGAGCAGCGACACCTGTCCTGTAGTTCAATGTGAACCAGTCAGAATTGCTCTGAAGAAGGCGAAAGACGGTCACCAAAACGTAGGTTGTAAATAAAACAAAAGTTGTATAGAAAGAGTAATTTCATTCAATGCGTACCAACCTGAAGAAACCATTCACGGATATCATGATTGCTTTCCTACATGACCACTATTCTTCACTAATTTAACTCTGGGCGTCAAACTGACAGCTCATTGTTGCCTGGTGCAATAAGCTGTCTAGTTGTTTTGACGACCATATCCCTATGTACGAACTATATTTCCCCACGGGAGTACCTAATGTTACAATAGAAAACGCCATTGACACAATGACGTGGCTTGGGTGTGGTACCGTATTGGTGGAGGGGATTTCCCTTCGTAATAGGAAGCACGCATGCGTAGTTAAATCATGTACATTTTTTTTTTGGAAAAAGAAGAATTCCAGGGATAAGAACACAGTTCATGTATAACAGGATGTTCAACAAATTAACATAATCTAGGACATTGATATTCTTTTCACATCAAGCGTATTTGACATGGTACCTAGTACCTGGTCTTGACTATACTGTGGACCGATTTAGGTGAGTCCATATATTAAGTATCACAGAAGCATATCTTATAGCTTCTCAGACACCTCCGTTGTCTTTAGTTTGCCTATAACAAACGTATTTCTTTTGATAAAAGAGTATGGTTCGAAGACAACACTGGTTAGTGTGCAAACATTCAAACAAAGGTTTGAAAACGAAAGTACAGCGTTTCCTGCTACAGAACTAAAATGTACCAAAGCTATAATCATTATGTTACTATAGTATGTAAGTTGATTTGGTATGTGCATATTTGTACAGGCAAGACTATTGATCCTTACCTGAAGTTTGCAGGATTCCAAGGCAGCATAGAACGGCGAGGAACAACATCTTGTCTCTCTCGCAGTGGCAGTCTGGGTGTGGTCAATGTCGATAATGACTTGATATTGACATCACCGCATGCG
Source organism: Branchiostoma floridae (assembly GCF_000003815.2). NCBI lineage: Eukaryota > Metazoa > Chordata > Leptocardii > Amphioxiformes > Branchiostomatidae > Branchiostoma > Branchiostoma floridae. Next base: position 16,808,447 of record NC_049987.1, on the reverse strand, counting down.
CGGTACAGGGGTCATTATCTATTATCATGTATCTATATGACGTCGACCAATCAGGTCAAGGCTCCATTTCCCCCATAACCCAGGTCAGCATTTCCCATATACTACTCCGTCTCGCTTTACCCAAGGTTCCCATTGGTCTAATTGCTGCATTTGTAATGTCACAGAAAGAAAATTCTGAAAGAAGATGTGTTCCATACTTTTCTGTATTTCTATTCTCTTTACAGGGTTGATTCTTCAATCCTTGCTTAAACATGAATACTTCTGTCATGGCACGTTGCTATGGATGTACGGCTATTAGGTACATGAATGTATAGCATATTGTTACACAAGATCTCAGTAGAAAGAAGTACCTTGGCGGACACGGTAAAATTTCAATAAGTGTGGCAATAAAAATTATTGCCATGGCGACGGTTTTATTGTTTATAAGTATCAATGATTGTTGTAGTATATGTGTGATGTATTTGTATTCTATCCTTTCTCCTGGCTGTATGTATGAAGATTGTTTTACCCAATGGATGTTTGTAGGGCAAAAGCGACCTCTTGTGACGACTGACCTATATTATAAATGTTCCTCGTTGATTATACGAATGAGGTCCTCATTTGCATAAAAGATATCAGTTTATCTCCTCTACCTAAATAACAGTGTGTTTAAAATTTTAGCAAAGAAAGCTATGGTAGCATTTTCTCATAAATTATGTTAATGAGGCCCTAATTTGCATGACAAATGTCCGCATGTTCAACTCAACGTTGCTACCAAATGTCGCAAGAATGGAATTTTCGTCATTTAACACTATAATAACAATTTCGCATGAATTATGTAAATTGGGTAACAATTGATATACATTGATATCTATCGATATTTCTCTTTTCTAGTTACATATGTCATGTTTAAGCATATTAAGCGCCCTAGTAGTAATGAAATACTGTGGCTCAATAAACTGTGCTCATTAATTATGCCAAGTAGCCGATGGTTTGCATTAATAGCCCTTGTATATGAAAGACATCTCCGAAGTTATCTACATACCAAAAAATCACGATGATCCGTCAACCCCTTCCCGAGTTATTCCCTTTCAAATTGATAGTGCAATTGTGCACGCGCGGTCGAATTGCTGTGGAATTTCAGGAATTTTTGCCAATCACATATATCCTTAACAGTAAGCCTAATATTTCTCCCTTTTTGAGTTACATATGACATATTATTGAGCATTCTAACATGATATGCAGTGTATTTATAAACTGTCCTCAATAATTATGCAAATTAGCCCCTGATTTGCATGATTAGCATTTGATCATGTAAGAAGCTATCTCAGAAGCTATCTGCATTCCCAGTATCATGAAGATCCGTCAACCCATTCCCGAGTTATTCCCCTGTAAATGGATGATGCAACTGCACATGCCTGAGGACTAATTTACGAGATTTTGGGAATTCTTGTCAAATGGTCGCAACTATACTATTAGGCTCGCCCCTGGGGCGTCACCAAAAAGAACAAAAGATAGAGGGGTTTTGACGGGCGCATCCACGTTTACCAAGCTGCATTATACTAATACTACTGCATAATTCATATCAATCAATATATTTTTCCAACGTCAATAATGTCACAGCCTTTCAACTTATTTTCGTGTAACACTCAAGATGGTGCAGTACCCGATACAAACATATGACATCGTAGCCTGATTAAGTCGCGCCTATATCGAGTGGGCCAACGGTTAGCGGGCTGCCATCTGCGGGAGTGCCCAGTTACAGCTGAGTTTGCGTTAAACAGACTAAATAAATTCGTACATGACAAGTTGTACTTGACATTATTTTTTGACAGGGCACAGAACTTGCAAGGGGCCCGTTTTGAAGTCTAAGACCTTAAATTGATATTCGTATACTATGATCAGTTTGTTGAAACTATGCCCTTATTGGGCTTTCTTAGTCGGTATACCATGCAGTTTTCCCGAGTGACGCCAGGAAAGAAAAGGACCAACATTTTGATGGCGGTCTCTCAGTTTTCAGCATAACCAAGCTACTCTGTATCACTCCCAACACCATGTAGGCAGGTACGTGTATGTTAAATATTAACCAAAAAACGACCCGGCCCGTACTACGCATGCGGCTAATGTCGCCAATAACAAGTCATTAATTACGACACTGAGCACATTCAGAAAGATCCTACGAGATGATGCTGTTGACGCTGTTGCTCGTCAATCTGTACTTTGGAGTCCTGCAAGCGTCAGGTAAAGTCTCACCTGTACAAATGTGCGCATACTGATTTAATATAGAGGGACTATAGACAAAATGAATAAAGCTTTGGTACACTGTAGTTTTGTACCAGTAAACGCAGCACTTTCATTTTCGAACCCTTTTATTTGCTTGTGCTTGTATGCCAACAGCAAATGACCTAAATCGTCCGTTTTCGAGCCATAGTCTTTTATCGAAAGAAATGCGCGTTTGTTATTAATAGACAAACTTAAGATATCAAAGAAATCTGAGAAGGTAGAAGATACCGTTATATGTTTGCGCCTTCGATATTCATATATATACAGAATCACCTAAAGCAACCCGCAATAGTCAAGACCAGCTGCAGGTACAATGTCAAATACATTTAATGAATAATGATGATGTGAATAGGTTATCAATGTCCCAGAGTATGTGAATTTGCTGGATACCCTGTTAATAGTTTTTTCTTTATTCCCAACAACTTGTACCTGAACTAACCTCGTAATTCCCCTTACGAAGGGGAACCCCCTTTCTTAGCACGCTAGGTCATACCACACGTAGGCCACATAGTTTATTAGGTCAATGACGTTTTCTATTGTACGTACTTCAGCGGTGGTTATATAGACTAGTTTGTGCAATGGGATCTAGGCGTCGAAACAACTATACATCATATTGTGTAAGGCAACAATAAGCTGTCTTAAACGTCGTCTGGACGCCCAGACCATGCCCAATTGCACGAACTACTTAGAATATTCCCCCGCGGAAGTATGTACAATAGAAAACGCCTTTGACTTGAAATACACAGCCTACGATCTGACCTGACGTGTCAGACGTGTTATGCCGTAAAGGCGATTCCCCATGAATTGCATTAGTTTAGGATAGTGGGAGATATAAATTTAGAAAAGCAATTATCATAATATCCTACATATCCATGTATTTTATGACAGTGGTATTCTTTCAGCATCATTATATCAAAGATAATCAAACGTATTTGTACCTGATCTTTACTAATGTGGATCGATTATTATAATTGTTTTATCTTTATTGAGACACGACAAAAGTACAGCGACTTTCGTAAGGTCGACATGTATAACAAACTACTTACAGTACAACTAAACACACATATATGGATATCTATAGGTATGAATAAATCAACATATAGGGTCCAGCTTGTCATTTCAGTACACTATTGGATCTATGGTATATACATTCGTGGATATATTTGCCTATTTGTACACATTGTGGATTATCGCCTCCCAGAATGTAGTTGAGTTTATCTATGGAACAGAGAGAAGCAAATTCTTTACAGCAAGCGGAAAGTAATGTGAACAGCTCTGTGCGTTTGTCATTATATTGAGAACATTCCATAATAAAGTGAAGTTCGTCTTCGATCTCATTTGGGCAGAATGGAATGGGTAGTAACGTTATTATTGTTAACATGTTTTGCAAGATATTCGACAGACGCAAAACATTTGACGCATTGCTATTGAATATCATGATACTGTATCTAAAAGCGTGGTCACAATACCAACGGTCAACATTTCATAGCACGTAAACCACAAAAGGCCGGTACGACTAACACATTGAATGTATTGGCAAATGGCTTGATTTTCTGCATATTGGATAATTGAAAATAGATATTTTCACTAAATGTGATATTTTTGAAGATAACAGATTCCTTTAGACAGTGTTTTGTTTTTCAGGTTTGTCGCTTGTGGTTCATACAGACGGGGAGCTTGAAAGCTTTAGAACCAAGTCAATCGACCTTCGTTGCAGCTTCGATAACATCACGTCTAACGTGCTCTACCAGGTTAGCTGGTATAAGTTAAACAATGACAGTTCTCCCGGGTCAACCTTCATTACCAGTCTACACGACCAAGAAGTACATGTAGAAGAGCGGCAGGAGGAACTTGGACTGGAGGGGAGGGTCTCCATCCAACCCGACGGTCTTTCCCTGAACATCAGCGATGTTTCTGTGCAAGACAAAGGAATCTACCGCTGTGAGGTTACAGTACTTCAGCCTGTCCTATCAAAGGCTTCCTCTGACGTGAACCTGACAGTTGTTGGTAAGACTTTACGTCTATCATCAAGAATTCTTCTTCTTTTTACTCAGGATCAAACCATTCCGGCCAAAATTGGGTAGATAATTTCCCGAGCAGCCTTGTTACCCCTGCTTCGCCTATTGAGTCAGTGAAGTCAAGCTTGCCTAAGCTTGATGTTTCTGACTTAGGGAGAAGAGATGCTGCCACAGTTATGGGCCGCTCTTCACCATGTTGGTAACATTGATTTAAAAAAATTAACACGGGTGTTTATTTATTGGGACGATATAAAAAAATGATAATGATTCAGTACAAAGTTTTTACTCCTCATCGGTAGCCTGTTCGGCGACGATGAAATGATATTTTCTAACAACCATCAAGATTTTATCATAAGGGAGCTTCTGATAAAATCTAGATCGAAGATTATTCAATGCGACCTGTAAAGACATAAAAGCAAATGTATACGAACCTGTGTAATCCCAGACTACCAGATCCGGGGCTACACAGAGAATATGGTGGTAGGGAAGGGAACACCGGTGACACTCACGGCTATAGTCTCCGGCAGCCACCTCCCGAGTCAAAACTCCTGGAGACTGAACGGAAAGGAGCCACTCAACAATTCAGCGTTAGAGGCAACACTGATGGACCAGGATGGGCACTGGACTGTCATCAGTACCTTCACATTTCTGGAAGACGTCGACAATACTGTTATGGTGACGTTCGTGTCCTACATCCCGGCTGCCACTGCCGATGACACATATGACAACTCTTCACGCACTGTGGAGGTCCAGCAGGTCATTGTGTTTCGAGGTTAGTTGTCTTGTGACTATGTTATTAACACTCTCATACTGTCTGGAATGCTATCGTCTTTGTCAATGTGGTGTTTTCGCTGCTGTTCAGTTGCCTGGGTAGGGAGACAAAAAGGAGCTCGAAGTATTATGTCATCGTAGTGTCATCATGATATGTCTACAGTTTATAGTATGGCTGAATGTACATGTAACGTTAATCAAGAATTGATGGCGTGAAGACCTTTAGATATAATTGAAGCCTTTCTTTCAGAACCAACAGACTTCTGTGACTGCCGTGCTACCACGTTTGCTGCTGCCGAGGCTGGATGTACCATCGCTGGAACAGTGCTTGCTGTGGCTTTGTTCTTTGTTCACTTGCGCGTCGTTAAGAATAAGAGCAACCTCCTTGGTAAGAGTCATGGCGTATTATCTTTTTTTGTCAGAACCATATTTGATGTAAAAGGTCATTCTATAGTTACCAGTACAAAAGTTTACATTTCATTTCAATCCCACATTTATAGTTCTATACCTATTCATTAACAAATTTACAAGTGAACAAAAGTAATGAAAAATCAACTTTCGCGTGCTACTGACTTCAATTTCCAGTAATTTCCCTACGGTTCTCCGTTAAAATTATGACAAAAATCTATAACAGCCGGTCTGATGTACATGGTGCTTTTTGTTTTCTCAAACAGAATGGAAGTTTGCTAAAGTTACGTCGAACCGGATTTTTAACATCCTGATCGTGACTCTGTTTCTCGGAGTGGGCAGTGGCATCCCTGTTAACTTCTTTGCAGTTCAGAAAGGTAGGCAGACCTTGATATTTCGGCCTAAATGTCTGTGAAGAGCAGTTTCATCGATTTGGTCATTTCGCGGCTTCAAGCTTAAACAAAAATTGAGAACAAACACAACAGTATGTATCCTTGATATGATTGTTTGTGTACAGTGCTTACAGTCGAAAAAAATGCAAACTAGAAAGGCCACATAGTACAGTTGCAAACAAACACAGCGCATTTCACTCCCCAATCAAGACAATCAAACATGGGCTGTTCCAAAATCACCCCTCGGCAAAAATGAAACATTTCAAAATACGTTCTGCGCTAAAGTGAACTAGCGTTACATGTATATATTGCATAGTCATTCCATTCCAATGCATCTTTTCCATTTTGACCTCCTTTGAAGGAATCAACTCTTCCTTAGGAACCCCGTGGATGATGGACGATTCCAAAAGCATCTCCATTAAAAATTGAACTTTGTTTATAATGGATTTCTTTAAAACCCCGTTCAATAATGGACTCTTCCGGAATACCCATTTTTGGTCTTTTTGGCCCCGAATTTGAACCATTTTGAAGAGATGAATGCCAAAATTGCCAAATCCAAGGTCATTTGGCCAATCAATGTCAATCGAAACGCAACAAAAACAATATATTTCATCTATACATGTGGTATATGGAGTTAAATATTATTATCTTCCTGCTGTTTGCTGATCAGCATGAAATGATTCGAGTCATTCACTCATTGATCCAGAATGTGGTTTGCATGGTTCAGGAAACAATTGGACTGTTTTGAAAGCTCTCCTTCCGATCTTTTTTGTTCTTCCACTTACATGAGTGTATGAATATCATTCAGACGGTATTCAACGATCACCACTCAATCACTGTTTCTCTTACAGTGCCAATGGACATAGGCCTCGCTGTGGTGATTGTGTTAGCTCGCACACACTTCGTTCTCATTTGGAGTACTCTGTGGAAGGCACGTAAAACCACGAACAGTCTGTGTGAGGAAGCAGAACTAAGGTGAGCCGGGTTGTGATTCAGGTATTTTATATGGCATAGATTGAACAAAAGTTCAAGAGTTTTTCAATATTGAGATTTGTTCAATCTAGGTCAGTAGACTGCTTTAACGACGGCGAACATACGGAATTCGGAAATATTAGTTTGGCCAATGTAGGGAAACAGATCATGCCTGATACCATTTGTCAAATCACCTAAGGGCACAACCCGCCGTACGTGCAATTTGCCCGTACGTTGTTTTGGGGAGGCCACGTCCGCCACGTATTTCTGAAACGTTCAGGCTGTACATGGCAGGCGCGTAGCCCGTACTGGCACGTGCACGTACGGGGGGCGAATCCGCAGCCCAATGGCACACAAAGTTTTGCCTGCACGTACAGTTCTAAGGCGTGTCTGCGTGCTCCAAAAGTTCGTACGGAGGCGGTACTTACCACTTACGGATCCCAAAAGGTTGTACACGTTTTGGCACGTAGACAGCACGTATTTGCACGTACGGCGGATTGTGCCCTTAAAATAGCTTTATCTTTTCTTCCTCGTCGTCGCCTGTATGACACACTGGTTGGCCTTCTGATTAAAACTTTGACAAATCCAAACATATAGCATAACAATTTTTGCAATGTTTTCCAAATAATGTTTCTTTTGGCTCTAGCAAACGCCGAATGGAGGTGGCTGAAGAAAAATGTAAGAACCCAGTGGAAACTTAGGTTTCATGGACTGGACACAGGTTAGCACACCCAATATGATAGTAATGAATGTGATACAGGTTTTCGGCTCGATCAAGATGACTCGCAGATGATTCTGATGACTTCAGCTTGTAAGAGAGGCTCAGCATATTTTTTTTCAATCCAGCTTGTTATTGACTTTGAACTTGGCAGCAGTAGCATCATGCATATGCAGCAGCAATATTTTGAGAATCACCCCGCCTACAACTATTACCCCGCCTACGACTATTAAACAAACTTTAATTGGGGCGATGTTATGAAATATCAAGTTGATCTTGAAAATGACCTTTGCAAGCTCTGAAAACTTGTTTGTCAACTTCATTTTTCACTTACCTTGGGTAAAAATTGACGTTGTTTTAGGTGTGTGTTCGATACCCTCTCTTTGAAGTCCAATGGGTGACATTATTTGAACAGTGCATGTGTTAAGTGTGAGGTATTGTTACAAATGTTTGGGATTTTGGAGTACGTCTGCAGTAAAAATAGTATGTTGAATTTCAACACTTTGATCTCTACTTGATGTTCGTTTACTAAGGAGCATGTATAATTAATGTTAATGCCATGTATTAGAGCAGCAGTTAAAATACATTGCAGTTTTGTGATGCTGGGTGGAAAAACGCTTTCGGTGTGTAATCTGGATTTGTTTCAATTTCTTTCAAGTATCAATAAAACATGTGGAGACATTAGTGATATGAGTGTGGGCTTATTGTTGCTTGCATAGTATACTAGTATGAACGTTCAAGTTATACCCTTTTATTATTACCTTTGCCAGAATGGCTAAGGTTATGTTTTAGGCTTGTGAGTCTGTGTGTCTGTGTGTTAACAGTATAACTCGAGAAGCCTTGGATGGATCCCGATGATATTTGGTAGGTGGATAGGGGTCGGGAAAACGAAGGTCAAGTTCGATAATGGGCCCCCTAGCGGCTCGCTAAGGTACTGCAGCAGAACCTCAATATTTGATATCTCGTGTTCTGGACATGCTGTGGTTATGATTTTTGAGTGGTAGATAGCCCTTGAGGCAGAGAGTAATTACTATAAGTTTGGACCCCCTAGCGGCTTGTTTGGAACTGCAGTCGCCGATTTCCTTTGAAACTTTGGACGAGAATAACTCGAGAACGTGTTGATGAATCATCACGATTTTTGGTATGTAGATAGCCCAAGTAACAATGTACATTATGAAATACTAATTATGCAAATCAGGAACTAATTTACATAATTAATGAGGAAATTTTATAAATCCACTGCATTTCATGATAGGACTTTCAAACTTGTCACATGTATAGATGAGAAAGAGAGAAATGTCAATGCATGTTAATTATGCAAATGATGACCTCATTTGCATAATTAATGAGAAAATATAAACGCATTGATGGATCGTCATGGTTTTTGGTATGTAGATAGCCAAAGGGAAGACTTACATGATGGAATTCTAATCATGCAAATCAACAGCTAATTTGCATAATTAATTAGGAAAATGTGTAAATCCACTGCATTCCTTTATAGGACTTTCAAACTTGTCACATGTGCAGCTGAGAAAGACAGAAATATCAGTACAAATTAATTATGCAGATGATGATCTCATTTGCATAATTAATGGAAATATGAACGTGCTGACGGATCGTCATGATTTTTGGTATGTTGATAGCCTAAGTAAAACGTTACATAATGAGATACCAGTTATGCAAATTAACAGCTAATTTGCATAATTAATGAGGAAAGTCGATAAATCCACTGTATTCCGTGATAGGACTTTCAGAGTTGTCACATATGTAACTGAGAAAGATGGCAGAGAGTAAGAGGTGTATGTTTGGGTCCGCTAACATCTTTTCTTGAACTGCAGGAGCCGGTTTAGTTTCCTACTTTGAAAGATAATAAGTCAAGAAGGGATTGAATGGATCATCATGATTTTTGGTATGCTGACAGCTTAAGTGATGCTTGATACAATTTAATATTAGTATGTAAATAGGGATCTAATTTGTATAAGCAATGGCAAAATGTTATGAACCAACTCCAGGCATATAAGACAAAATATAATGAGTAGCACATTTATGTGTTCAGACATCATGCTACATAACAAACCTGGTTTATTTGGCAAAGGTATGTGTTCGTGGAACTCTAGTTCTTAAATGATAAAATGTACAATATACAGGATTCCCTTTATTAAGCATGACCACCAGGATAGAAAAACCATGTCAGAAAATACACAAACTGGAAAGTCCGATGTAGTACAAAATTGAACCACGAGGAGGCCCACAAATGACCACACACACACACACACATACAGAGAGAGAGAGAAACTTCCAAGAACTGTGGTTTGGCACATGCATCTACCAGCCCCTTTCAACACATACCCACACACCCACACACATACGCAGACACACACACACACACACGCACACACACACACACCACACACATACACACATACACACACACACACACACACCACACACACACACACCACACACACACACACACATACACACACACACACACACACACACACATACTGAGAGAGAGAGAAACTTCCAAGAACTGTGGTTAAATAGCACATGCATCTACCAGCCCCTTTAAAAAAAAATTGTGAATGGAACTCCGCAGATACGACTCATATCTCGGACAAGATAGACTAAGAAGAGGAAGAAGAAATGTCAGTAAATCATTTCCAATCTCGGACTGGATGACTACGGAGCGTATCTAAGTACACTTTATAACGTTATCGGTTGCTGAAGACCACTGGTAAGATGCTGATCATGAGATTGGTTCAAATTTGATCATGTGATTTGATACTTTGTTGGTTATCTTGAATTACTTTAAACCAATCAGCATCAAACAAAAGAAAGCAAACAGAACAATTTTGTTAGAATATCCGATATCAACGAACGTCGCTGTAAAGTAAAGCGTTCGTCAATACTGTAGTTTTTATCAATTCCGCTAGAGGTCACTGTTGCACTACTGAGCGAAGAAATATGGCTGAGAGAGGTATGTACGAATATTTTCTCTCTGTCGTCTGCCGGTCAGAGCGGGCAGCGTCTGTAAATGTTAGCCAATGTGGACAGCTTACAAGCAAAAACTAAGCATTCTGAAAACGTCTCTTCAATTGTGCTCCTGTGATTTTGTTGCCATCGTCTTTATCATTTAATATAGGCAAGGAGGATATAACCTCCTTGATATAGGTGAGGGGGTGACTGGCGCATGGGGAGGGGGGCGTGGTAAACTGTATATATGTGGTGTTGTGTTTTAATAAAGTTTTTCGTGTAAAATACAACAAGCAGTTATGTAAACTTATAACAATATCAAGAGCCATGACATCATATATCACTTGTATGATTAAGTAGCCGTTAGCGTTACTTTGTGTTCAAATGAGCATTTTCCTGCCATTTCTCTTGGTATTTTTCTTGGCCTGCTACTTTAATTAAAGAGCGAGGCTATTGACACACCCAGTGTGTCAATAGCCTAACAGGCTATTGACACACTGAGTGTGTCGATAGCCTGTTTAGGCTATTGGCACACTGAGTGTGTCGATAGCCTGTTAGGCTATTGACACACCCAGTGATAGAAACCACTAAAATGAGGAAATCTTACGATTATATTTGACAATCAACACTCTGAAAAATACAAATGGCATCCTGTGTCCATTATCAACCTAAAATACGATCTTTTTCACGTGTTTACGGCACAATTTTAAACATCGGAATCTGCTATCATATAGGGTGCTAGTTTTACTGTCACCGCATGTGATCATGGCAGCCATGTTGAATCGGTTAGGAACACGTTTTCAGCTGTGTTTACCGACGAATTCCTGCCGTATTGGAGATTTTCGGCCTCAAAACTTATATCACTAAGGCAAAACTACCGAAGTCACGGGTTCCTCTCTCAGCACTCGGTGTCTAGTGCGGAAGGGGCCTTCCGCACTAGAAGTCTCACTGTGCCGAAGTTACGTCCGCACTAGGTGTCCAGTGGTGAGACGCAGAGCGTCTGAGTGGCATTTATTTTCCGAGCTTTCTAACCAATATTCAAGGTAAAGATAATGATAACATGGCGCAACTGTGAAAGCAAACTCCGAACGTACATACTATTCAAGTGATACAATGAAGAACATTATTTCAAAACAGAACTACCATCGCTAAACAGTGCTGAAAGATCATGAAATGATATCATAGCACTCGGCTTCCAGTGCCGAACTGATCTTAGCACTCGGCTTCTAGTGCCGAAAAGTCACCGAGCACTGGAAAACCTAGAGCGGAACCCGTGACTTAGGTAGATCGGCACTCGGTTATCCAGTGCCGAATGACCTCCGCACTGGAAACCGAGTGCTGAGCGGAGATCGGCACTGGAAACCGAGTGCTGAACGGACTTCAGCACTGGGAAATGAGTGCAGAAACAAGGTTCAGCTCTGGAATTTTAGTGCTGACGGCTCTTCGGCACTGTAATAAAGCCGTTCCGCACTGGAATTCCTGTGCGGAACTTTCTTCCGCACTTGGCCCCGAGTGCCGACGCCATTTTCTCCACGAGTTCCGCACTGGGCGCCCAGTGCGGAGCCCGTGACTTCGGTATACTTGCCTCACTAAGGAAGCGAAGTTATAGTTGTTGTTTTACCTCCATTATTTTTAATGTGAAAGAAATATTCTTCCGAGTCGCTGCCGATAGCGCCGGAACCACACGGCCGAAAATTATGACATGTTTTGTGGTCAGTGTTATTTTTGGTTTATATTTAATGTTAACAGAAACTTTAAAAGTTGTTTATATATAAAATATTCTTATATCAAATGGATGTTTAAAAGGGGACAAGAAAAAAAAAAAATTAAAAAAACTCCGGCGTGGACTCGAACCGGGTCGGAGCAGGTATCATGTATTCCCGGGTCAACGCTCTATCCACTACGCTACGTCATACATACACGATGATGGCTGTACTGAGGTATCCAGATGTAGGGCATAACTTGAATACGTCTGTTCATTCCAAGATTCCAAGATTCCAATGATCTCCAATGTCTAATCTTCCGAACAATGTCTAATCAACTATTGCTTGTGTAAAATATTGCCGGAAAGGCATGTTACAAGCTCTGATTGGCTGGTTGGCATCTCGGTGTGTCAATAGCCTGTTTGGCTATTGGCACACTGAGTGTGTCAATAGCCACAGCGTTAATTAAATAAACATTCTGGAAGCACTTTTCAATCTTTTCATTGCCTGTAACAGCTACCTACTATTTACGCGAGACGTATGCTTACAATTTGTAGGTGGAAGAAGGGATTTTGGGTCTTTCCAGTCCTCGAATGTTCAGGAGCTGATTGATCTACCAGAGGTAAGAAATTAAAGTCGATGAACACTGCAAATCTATGTTTCCAAAGTACAAAATGTAGTGTATATTTACTGTAACACTACGCCAGTAAGGTACAAGGACCGCTAAAGGGAGTGACTCACGGGCGACACAAGTGCAACTAACTTGAGGAGCTTTATTCCAACATGGCGTACAGTAGGAGTCGGTGGTCGGACTAACTATCGGACGGAACCAACGTAACATAGGGGTGTAAGTCTAACTTAATACCACATAAACCAACATGGATGGTGCTAGTTCACCTTTATCCATTGTCTTTAAAAACAGCACATTTACATGTATCCAGTCTGCGAAATGTGGTTTAAAATTTGCAATCTATTTTCAAAACGTTCCGATTTGAAACCACCGTCCGTCCATGTCATATCCCTAAATACGCTTTTATTTTTTTTACAAACAACGGATAACGTTATACATGTACATTTTGTAAATCACCCTTGGATAAAGGTGTACCAGCCGTACTACAAAATTGTTTTGACTATGAACTAACTAAGAAAATATTGCAACTAGAAAGGCAACATTTTTGAAAAAAAATGCAGGATGTGGGCGAAGGGAAAAGAAAGCAAAAATCGCAGGAAAAGAAGCAACAAGAAAGGCAACATTTTCGTGAAAATGCAGCAAAAAGAAAAAAAAATTAAAAAAACATTGTCTGTCCACGGATTCGATCCCGGAGCGTTGGTTTACCACGTGTGAATAATCCCATTGAGCCAGTGCTACAACATGTTACGAGCGCACGTTTTAACAGGTATACAAATGTATTGCGTTGCTTGAAAAAACCCGCGAGCTTCCGCTGGCTATTTTTCTCGCTTATAATTGAAGGTATTTCACTAAAACTTGGACAGAATACTAGAATATTTTTTGTGGGGCATTTTTATGTTGTTATTTAGCCGATTAGATGCTCTGAACTTGCTGCATTTTCAACGTTTTTCGGCCCCGTAACCGGTTCTACCCAACGTCCAATACCCCTACTTTTTGTGATACTGCGCTGCTGAGTGCCATTTTGTGACCTGTGCGTTGATAGGTTTACCCCTGACGTATCCACCAGACAGTCAGAATGTTAGCCAATCAAAAAGCTGGAAACGTGGACTGCATGCTACAGGTTCCATTTTTTCTGAGTTTTGATTGGTCGGGTGGAATATCTGTAGAGAATACTAAATGTGTGGCTTCACCCACATAAAAACTTCCTTGCTGTAATTAAATACCTGCGAAAGTAAGTGAATTCATAGTAATATTTTGGTCTCAACATTTTTTTCTCCCTGAACATGTCTGCATTTACAGTGTATTATGTTTATACAACACAGCCTCTTGTTGATGAAATCTTGTATATTTTAAGGACCAGTATGAACCACCATCTATGCCCTTTGACCTCCCCTCCTTTGAGGACTACAAGGATCCAGAAAAGTGTCCGAACTTTGGGAAAGAGATGAGAAAAAAACACTTTTTATTAGAGGTAAGTGTGATGTGCTTTTACAAAGTCATAAACACAGTCTGGAATGCAAAATAGTTTAACGGACATTGCATTGTATAAGCTTAATTGACATAATGTGCGGTCAACAATATAACTACTATTGCTAAATAGAAATACAAAATAAATCTTTAAATTTATGATAATAGCTTTTGATGTAAAAATTCTTGTTGTAGGAAGACTGTACCTTCCTGAACCATGGAGCCTTTGGTGCTGCCCTGAAGGATGCCCTGGATGTTGCCATGGTGATTTCTCTACTAGTTGTAATTGTGCCCCCTGGAGGCAGAGAAATGTAATGCAGGTGTTCTGTCTTACTTGGACAGAGAGCATGTACTGTTAATGCATTTAAGTTCATGGGGAATTTGATTTACTTTTGTGGTAGCGAGAAAATGGAGTGTTCGCTGTGGTTTTAAGTTTGCGGTAGCGCCATAGACTGCAGTCTTATAGTAAGTTATACTATAAATGGAAAAATGTTCACGGTGGTTTTAAGTTCGCGATGAAGAGGTCACCATGAAAACCGCGAACATAAAGCCACTGCGAACATTCTGCATTTTACAGTATTGCTTTCAAAGAAGACACGAATGGTAGTTGGTTAGCTGAGAAAACAATATATAGCACTTGGGAATGTGTATCACAGAGTGAATGAGCTGCTATTGATAGAATGTGGAATTTGATTAAACAGTGGAGTTAAGTACCTAATATTAATGTATACAAAGTGCAGGTACGTTTGTAATGTACTAATGTGTTGAACACCTTTCCACAGAAATGGCAGGTACATGTGGAACGACAGCCGCTCCGTTTCTTTGACAGACAGGTGTTACCTCACCTGGTGTGGGTCAGCCGCAGGGCGGCACAGTTTGTAGGTTTGTAACCTTACAATACTTTGATTAGCCATCTTTTTATGATTGGAAACAATGCTTATGGAGCGATCATAGTCTAGTGTTTAATGCCTATGCCTCTGGAACTACATGTAGAAGCCATGAGTTTGATCCTAGCTCGCAGCTGTGTCACTCAGCTGATATGCATGGTACTGGAAAGGCTTGCAGCCCATAAGCCCCCTTTACAAATCAAGAATTTAGCTCGGCCGAGTTGTCAGCGAGCTCTAAATTACGAGGAGGCATGACCCTGATGCCCACGAACAAATGGCAGAGTTTCTTCGTCGGCATCAGGATCATACCTCCTCGTAACTTACAGCTCGCTGACAACTCGGCTGAGCTAAATTCTTGATTTGTAAAGGGGGCTTTAGGACAGGACGTTAAGCCATGGTCCACTGTTCATTTTGCTTGTGGCTGGTACTATGAACCTGTACAATGTATATAATTATATAACATCTGTCATCTTTGTCTCGACCAGTGGAAGGATAACTCTTCAGTGATCTAAATTGGATCAATATCACTTTCACTATAACAGCATTCAAAGAATCGAAACTTCTAAAAGAAGCAGAGGGCCTCTTTAATTTAAAAAAAAAAAACAATAGAAAAACTGGACAGTGCATCTTGGTACAACTAATGTGTAAAATCTTGAAATGTTTGTGATGATTTTATTTGTGCAGTGACCTATTCTTTATGACACTGTGAAATGAGCATTTCCATTGTAATATACACTGTTTTAAATGTCTTGGTCTCTTCTTTAGTAAACTGTATTACATTTTTTTGTTATCAGGAGCAGACCCCAGAGACATCGCCTTGGTAACCAACGCGTCCACCGGCACCAATGCTGTGATCAAGAGTCAGAAGTTCAGCCCCGGAGACGTGATCTACTGCCTCAGTGTCACGTACGGCGCGGTGAAGAAACTGTTGTCACACGTACGTGATGAGACGGGCGTCACCATACAGGAGGAGATGGTCAAGTTTCCTCTGGAAGGTCCAGAACAGGTGAAAACTTGCTTGTTCGTTGTGTATAACCGGTAAACCTGAAAGGGTGTTGCACTTTAAGTATCGTACAGTATCTTTATAAGGCCAGACCGTAGGGTTTGATCCATTTACACCATGAGAGACTCTGAATTTTCAGTAAGTGTGGTGGTGCATTTAAATTAAACTTTATGCTTCAGAGGTGTCTAATGTAGCTCTACTTCCAGCATTACCTCCCATCTGACTCTGAGAGGATGTTGATCCTGACTAATAAGCTTAAAGATGCTTATTTTATGACACAACAAAAGTACCTGTCAGTAACTTTCGTATGATTGACTGGAAACAGAATACATCTTAAAATTCTACGAACTTAACAATATACTTGGTAATAAGAGTTCATGCAATCACTGGTGGAAAGCTCCTTGGTTAAACGTGCCATTATCTTTTTTGAATAACAATCAATCTTTTGTCATTATGAAAACTGCAAGATCTAAATATTTAGTCAAAATTGTATTTTCCTGTTATCAAGTTCCTTAAAACTTGTATTCAGACACAGGAATGTGAATAACTTATCATGTAACTTGTAAGACATCATATTTACTAGTTGTGATTGTTCCAGATTGTAACATTAGTACGAGACACCCTGAGACCAGGCACACGACTGGCAGTGTTGGACCACATCCCCAGTAACACCCCCTTCATGTGATTGTTCCAGATTGTAACATTAGTACGAGACACCCTGAGACCAGGCACACGACTGGCAGTGTTGGACCACATCCCCAGTAACACCCCCTTCATGTGATTGTTCCAGATTGTTACATTAGTACGAGACACCCTGAGACCAGGCACACGGCTGGCAGTGTTTGACCACATCCCCAGTAACACCCCCTACATCAACCCACTCAAGGAGATTATTGACATCTGTCATGACAGGTCAGACAACAGTCAAGTTTTGACAATACTCGAATGATATTATTATGCTGCTGTGTTGACATGATTTTATTAAGCAGATGGAAATTAAATAAGCAGAACATACAATGTCATGTATTTCAAGTCTGAACTGACCAAAAAGACAATTCACGGGGACCGATAAAATCTAGTCTATTGTGCATGGACAGGTGATCACTATAGAAAATGCTCCTAATGCTTGTCTTAATAGAAAAAAATATCTTCTAAGGGGCCATTAGACAGTTGTCCTCATGTATAGAGATTGTCACTGATACAGGTTTGACTATATTGCAAAATTTAATGCATATTTATACTCAGGTTTAGGCTGTGAGTTTGAAAAACTTGACGACAGTGTATAATGTTTGAAAACTGCTGTAATGATTTTTTTTTAATTTGTTTTTCAGCTGCTTACAAACAGCCAGGGCTGTAATGATTATCTTGTTAATTTCTATAATTCCTTTCCACAGAGGAGTTCCAGTGTTAATAGATGGAGCACATGCACTTGGAGCTCTCCCAATCAACATCAGGTCAGCCATGACATTGTGTGTATTACTAAATGATCATATAGTCACCTTGGTCATTGACCAGGATTGGTTATTTAGGTATTGATAGTTTAGCTGCACAGTGTTTCTGTCAGATGAGTAACAGCAGCCAGCTTCGTTATGACATTGCAGGGCTCGAAATTCATTTTTGGGATTAGGTGCACTGGTGCACCCAGCTTAAAAGATTGGGTGCACCAAAAAGGTTTTGGGTGCACCACTTAAATTTAAGTAAAATGTAAAAAAAAACCTAATAACAAAACTTAGTTACAAGCTATCAAATTCTTAAACAAGTAACATGACAGACATCTTTATTATCTGTCTAACACTTAGATGTCAAGAACATGATGTATACTAGTATACTTGATATCTTTTCATACATAAACCTAAGAAAATATTTGGGTGCACCCTGTGCACCCACTGAAAATAATTGGGTGCACAGTTCCAATTTTGGGTGCACATGCACCCAGTATTTCGAGCCCTGCATTGTAAACAGGCCGCATTGAAAATTTTTTCTTCTAACCTTTACATTGCTTGGTGGCAGTTCAGAGAGATAGATAGAGTGAATCATGAATCTTTTTGTCATTCCCCTGTGTTCTCTAGGTCATTGAACCCAGACTACTATGTGACCAATGCCCACAAGTGGTTCTGCTGTCCGAAGGGCGTGGCCCTGCTGTATGTGAGGAGAGATCTACAGGAGACGACACGCCCGCTGGTGGTGTCCCACGGTCACGGGGCGGGGTTCAACGCTGAGTTTGCCTTCCCAGGTCAGGTTTTGTGTTGGAAAAACAAATTTGGGTCAAGATGGCAATTAAGCAATACCCCCTTCCCTTATTTTTTTTAATATCTTGTTTTTCTTCTGTTTTACATGATCGACAACAGTGCAGTCTTGATTTTTAAGAAATATTTCAGATTTTTAAAAATTTGACATTTTAGGTATTTCTGATTTTTAGAAAGCAAAATCTTTCTAAAAATGACTAGCCAAGAAATAAGTAAAAAAAATGGAACAGCGATGTTCATATGTTTGCAAACAATAAAAAACAAACTGTTACCAATAGTACAAATGTAACAGTAATCTAGTGTAATTGTCATCTTTTGCATGATGTTTTAGTGACACAACAAGTACTAGAATAAGTTTGACTTTTAGTGGAGTGGCAACATGAAATACACCTAACTTTCTTTTACAATTTTTTACCTCCTGTCCTACATGTATGTATGGGTAAAGATATACCGGTAATGTTTTTTTTTTAAATTTTAACACTTAATGCTGATATGTTCCCTCAGGTATGAAGGACTACAGTTCTCTGTTGTCTCTCCACACTGTGTTGGATTTCTGGCAGTGTGTGGGACCAGAGAGGATTCAGACGTACATACATGACCTGGTGTCACAGGCAGCACAACTACTGATGGAGAAATGGCACACCAGACTACTGGCACCTCTCAGCATGTTCGGTGGGTCCTATGTTTGAAATACGTATTCCTTCTTAGTCAAAATCCTGATGGCACATAGGGTGGCGCCCATGTCTGTTTCTGTAGCCTTTGGGCCACACAGCTATGTGCAATCACTACAGCAGAGGGCTAGTTCATTGGTAGTTGTGTGTTTGTTCAACTTCCATACTCTTTCCCAAATGCTGAGTGTTAAAGCAGAGAAAGCAGCATGTGCCGAGTATCACATGAGTTGCCCGGGGATCAAACTCACAACCAAATGCTAGGCAGACACTCTACCCGCATTGCACCGGTCTTTTGCTTTGTTTTTTTTTTGTATGACATAAATCTGTATACATGTATATCAATTATGAGTCAGATGTATACCCCTGAGTTATCTTAATGTATTTTACAGTTTGCCCGTCCTCATTCGTTAATGTTAACATAAACGTACATATTAAGTAACTTTTTGGTGCTGAATTGATGCATGTATATCGGTAGTTGGTTTATGTGTTGTTTTGTAGGAAAAGGTGACTAAAAAGGTCCTAATGCCTGTTATTTTGTTCTGCCAGCCTCCATGGCGCTGGTGCAGTTACCTCCTGCCTTCCATGGTGGCGCTGCTGCGACCTATGACCTGGCTGAGAAGATACAGAACCAACTGTACCACAGGTTTAACATTGAGGTACATTGTATATTCAACTTGTCATATCCCTTAAATAATGTAATTGTTCAAACTCTAGCCTCACCAAAACCTTTTAATTTTGACCAAAATCAATTTCTTTTGCTGTTGTCAATGTTTCAGCAGACTTTTAATCATAAAAAATTACATAGCAAGAAGTGTTAATACATGTTTGCCTTTTAGTCAGACATTTTTATGCACAGGTACAAGAATAGACAGTTCCACATATTTTTATACTGAACATTGTTGAACTGGTACACTCTATTGGTCTAACAGCATTGCCCATTGTACTGACTCCCCCTAGGTGCCACTGAAGGCAGTGCAGGGGGAGCTGTATGTCAGGATATCTGCCCACATCTACAACGAACTTGCTGATTATGAGACGTTGGGAGATGCCATCTTACAACTTCAATCTGAACTGCAGTAGAGCTTTCCAGATAGACTTATCTATGATCACTCAGGGAGCAAGATTTACTAGCTAATTTTTGTACTCTGAAATAAGCAAGTTTTTAAGTCTAGTCTAATATACTAGTAGGATGTCATGGTCTACTCAGTATAACTGATAGGTCTATGTGCCTTTTGGTAGCCTGAATGCCAGTCTTTATCAAGTATCTCCACTTTGCATGTTGCAACTGGGCAATATGCAAAAATTTACAAGAATTTTTATCAGGCATACCTTGATGATGTATTAATTTTGAGAAATCAACAATTTACAAATATGATACAATGAATGAAAATAAGACAGACACAATTGACAGTTTGCTTGGTTGCACTTCCTGTGTTAGCACTTTTAATTTAAGATGCACAATTTTAGCTACAAATTAATTCTAAATGACACTAAGTTACATCTCAATCAGAGACTCACAAAAATATGCAGAGGGAAAAGCATGCGATGTATGGGTCTCTACGTACAATTAGTGCAGATTTATGTATTCAAATCTGTAAATGGAAAAATTAAGTCATTTTTGCACTGCAACTGTTTTATCACACACTGAAGAAAATGGAATAAATGTAAGCACAGACAAATGTGACATTTTACCAAAGAAACATGAGTTAGTACTAAAAGTGCCTGACATGACAGCTTGGATCTGTCATCTACCTAAATCAAGCAATAGAATTAATATGGCAAACACACAATTAATTGTATTAATCATTTACACACAAGTGGTCATCAAAACTGGCCATAAAGTGAAACCCACAACAAATTACATAAGAAGTGGGTTTGGTTGAGGACTGTGGTGTCAATTCAAATTTAGATTATAGGATATAAAACTAAGCCCTACTAGTATACTTCAATTACTTGTTACACTAATTGCACACATGTTACACTAATTGCACACATGTCCTACTTCCATTACTTCTCAAGTGCAATACTGTCAAATACGGTTTAGTACACACAAATATACATTATTACTATAAGAGGTATCTCCTAATTACAATCACTTAAAAAAATTGATATGTGTGCCATCCAATCTTGATTTTACACTGATTTTGAAGGCAAGCTGAACACCCTCCAGGTAGTTTTATAGATTTCATATTTCAGCAAGATTTGATGTTTAATTTGAGAAAAATCACTACAAATGTATCTGCACCTTTTTTGTGTAAATACAGTCAGACCTTCCCAAGCGACCACCTCTTCCTAGCGACCACCTTGGCATTATGACCGCTTTTTCGCGGTCCCGAAAATTTTCCCCATTGACGTAAGCATTAAGTGACCTCTTCACAACGACCACCTGGCCAACGCGGCCGCCAAAAATTGGGACCAAATCCATGCCCATAACGACCGCATTATTTTCTAATCTTGAGAAGTCATCGATTTTCAATGATAAGTAGCGTGATTTTGTGCCGAATTCGGCCAGTTTGCATCTGATTTTTACTACCATTACTATGTTATGTTCAAAATAAAGATGGCGGCAGATGCATGTGCGTGTGCTTGCTATTTGCCATTAAACACAACGGAAACCATTTAAACTATGCATCGGGCATGTTGTGAGTCCGATACTCTTCTAACCGACCATCTGACCAAATTCGACCGCTTTTGCCCGGTCCCCCGGGTGGTCGTCTTGGGCAGGTTTGACTGTAATTTAATCATGTATTTTGCAGAATTACTTTTTCCATGTTTTGTTCCTGTTACTATTACTAATAAAAACGCGCATTGACAAGCTGCATTGGTCAAATATTTTCGGTTGATGCTGAGAACAAAGTCTTCAAATTGGCATGGCCTACACAATCACAAATCATTTAAGCCTAAAACAAGCATTCTTAAATAGCCCTTGCAAAAGGGATAGGAAAAATAAATTACTTAAATACTAGACTGTCTATCCTACAATATGAATTCAATAGAATTCAGGTTTAAGCCTATTTTAGGCATAATACATACTACATTGTATTCCACATCAAGTCATATCCTAAAAATAAAACTACCACGCTTAAAAGTTTTGCACATCTCTTTCTTTGTTTAAATAGCTAAATCTATATCATTCCAAACAGCAGTCAAACAAGGAAGGTGTACTTTCAAGCTACTTCTAACAAAATAAAACAGCAATATCATATACAATGTTTGTTGAGGTTTTGACATGGTAAGCCAATGGAATAATATTTGAATGGAATTCAAATATAAGTTAGACCAAAATAAAAAAAACATTTAAGAAACTTTTTGTACACTCTGACATGTGAAATAACAAAAAGTAGATGCAATGTTTTCAAGTGTAAATTTCTAAATTATCAACAAAGTTGTCAAATTTGAGAGGTATGATTCGTGAGGTAGTTGAATGTGCTGTTGTTAACAAGCCTGGTTGCACATATCTGGCCAAACTTTTGAATATTCAGCATATGCAAGAATGTTGTGAAATGGAAATTATTTGTTCAAACTCCTGATTTAGATCTCACCATACCTATAATTAGATGGTTATGACCAATCCCATCTTGTACCTATTTTTAACTACAGTATTGTTTCTTAAAATTGTCTCAACAGCAATGAGTGGAAATTGAGAAGGAAGGCCAAGTGGTGTATTTTGCTGTTACTGTGATGATCAATGTTTTCCCTGTTCAGAAATCGGCGTTTAATTATCCTGGGTCTACATGTACTTCCTCAAGGATGTAGGTTTTCATGGGTATATTTACTCATGTAGGGTTTCCTCACAGTGTGTTTTCCACTCTTTAGAGGACAGAGTTTCTTGGGTCTACTTCCAGAATTCCTTACAGTTTCCTGAGTCTATATCTTCAGAGATGTGGGTTCGATAGATCTACTTTGGAATCCTTATTTCTGTAGGCTTTTCTAGGTCTGTTTTCTCAGAAATATGGATATTCTTGAGTTTATATTCTCAGAAATGTGGATTTACATAATTAGTTAATAAGAGGGTTTTCCTAGGTCTGCCTCCTCAGAAACATGGATCTTCCTGGGTTCAATTTTCTCAGAAATGTGGGTTTATGTACGTGACACATGCTTACTAGTACTTCCTTTGATATGTGGGTTTCCTGTGTCTACTTCCTAAGGGATCGGGGTTTCCCTGGGTGGAACCCTGCCCATTCAGAACTGCTGTCCTTAAAGGTGGTGAACTTGTGATCCAAGGGTAGAGCTGAAAATGAAAATACATTCTTAGTAAAAATTATACTTAATTGCCATTTTCAGATTCATGACAATTCCAAGATTATTTTTCTACTCGGGGTGTCTGCTTGGATTTTTTTTGTTTATCAAAAGAACTAGAGCATTGGAATCGGAATCAGTAGGTTCCGAGTTTGATATTCGCCATGTCCCTCCCCCCATGACGATGGAGTGACACCCACCGAGCCTAAAGGCTAATCTGTGTAAAGGTGCCCAAAACACCTACGGATTTGGTGCTGCCAGTGTGTCAACATCTGCACATTTGCCACTAAGACCCATAATTTTTTTTGCCTTGCCGCCGCAGGCGGCATGGCCTTGTGGCCACTATTTTCTTGGTTGGTTCCATGGTTCCATGGTTCCATGGTTCAATGGTTCAAGCAATGTTAACCCAGCCCTTCCAAAGGCCCTTCCAAAGGCCCTTCCCAGTTCTCTTTCTCGAGGACAAACTTACGGCTTAGGCGACTAACAGTACATACCCGTCAATCTTTATACCTCCCTTTTACGCATTTGATAACAGTTGTGGTCGGTACTGAAAGCCTCTTAACATCTGGTTACATCGAATGAATGAAGCGTTCGTATGGTAATATTTCAAATCCATTGAAGTAAATATATAATCAAGTGAATTATCTCGCATAATAATTTGCATTACCTATTCATAAAGATGAAATAAATGCCTAATTAGACCAATGCATTGCATGTGAATATATAAGTAGGCAATGACGTCATCGAAACGTCTCAAGAACGTTTGACTAGGTATTTCAACGCTACCACGAAAACCCTCTGCCGTACGCTGTTTTCCCCGACGATCGCCCCGATTTGGCCGGGCGGCGCCAAATTTTGGGCCGCGTGCCCCTCAGAACGGAGGATATGTGACTGAAGCGGCACAAATAGAACCTTTTTTGACGCTATGGATGAAGAATTTCAAGGTAAAATACTTGATACAATTTGTAGTGTTTGGGGGAGGGGGGCATGTTGAAGAAAATGTGCTTTTGAACAATTTTTTCTCAAGTCAATCCCAGCAATATAATTTCTATGCAGTGTTTCTTTATCCATGTTTTAGTCATGAAACTTACATGTATGTAAAATGTTTCTTAGTAATTTTTTCTTATTAGTTTATTGCTTTCTTTAGCATATTTTACATATGGATCATTGATTGGCCTGTTGTGTACTACTAGTATTTCTTTTCACTTGTTGAACTTGAGGCACCATGGTAACTTGAGGTACCTACAGGGTATGCCCAATTTTTAAGAAAATCTCAATTGTATTTTCAATATCATCGTTACTGTTGGTGTGAATCATCCCTTGCCTCGTTCCAAGACTAAAATACCATTTTGTATTTTTTTCACTTGTTGAACTTGAGGCACCGTGCCCCCTGATATGGGTCAGCCGGGTAACCTATGCCCAAATTTTTCAAAATACTAATGGCATTTTTGTTAACGTGAAAAATTTGTGCAACCAGAATGTGTATTCTTTGTCAGATTGTGCCAAGGGTTTTTCTGGTGTAGCAGAAATCATAAATCTGTACTTACCTGCAATATTATACTCTTGTCTCTACTATCATCCAGGTTCCTACCGACCGGGCGAGGTTGTCGCAGTTGGTACTGAGATTCAGTCGCAGAAGATGGCTCAGAAACAGTGACACTTACCTCCTTCCATCTTGTTGCAGGTATTTATCTACTTAATCAATGATAATAAGTTAATCTATTCCTTGCCCCAACTTGCCTTTCTTTCTTTATTGAATTCTTCATTTCATTATTGGATCATTCTGAATCTTTCGTCACAAGAAAGAAAGAAGTCATAAGAAAGATGATGATGTAGATGAACATCAGACGTGGTACTGGAGTAGGTCGTCATCCCCTCAGATGGAAGAACATTATCACCATGATGGTAGACATGTTAATCATGAAACTCAAATAATTTTGTTTTTCAGGTGGAGTGTAGATTGCACCAAGTACCAGATGTAGCTGATATAAGACTGGAGAGCGGAGCGGAGATATTGAATGGTAGAGGTCAAACATAATGTTGACAAGTTGTGCAGCCAGTGCTATTAGCATTAAGTTTGTTAAAGAATACTGTTGCTACCAGTAACCACAGAAAATGATGAGTAAGCCTGTTGTTTTTGTAAAAAGTAGTTTACATTGCATTATACTATTTATAGTATTGATTAAATAAGGAGAAGTTCATGTACCTGCAAGTACATCAAAGAAATATGTGTCGATTGTATGTATCCTGAAGACTGAGCCTTTGACCTTGAAAAATGTTGAACTTGTCCTAATAAATTTAGTTATTAGTACAATGTTGAACTTGTCCTAATAAATTTAGTTATTAGTACAAACATCTGTCTTCTATATTTTATTACAAATGTATCTAAGTGTAAAGTTGTACTGTTGATACAGTGTAACATCATGGCTCAACATGAAAATAATGCGACATATTCACACACTTACCTTTCACCTTGACCAAGTTGACCTTGTTATAAGGCAATTAATATTGCTGATATTCTATAGATGTGACATTGTTGGTAATATAAGATACCATAATGTTGTGTACATTGCAAAAGTATATGAAGTATGATATTTAATCTTCTACAATGCGACTCAACTGGTGCAAAAAACACCATTGACTGTAACCCAAAATGTGAACTTTTAAACCCAAATTTACTTATTTCTTAAAGAATAAGGTAAGATGACAATTATTGTGTGAAAGGACACCAGTGGGTGCTGCATACATCGACCCTGTGTAAAAGCATAATAAAATGCCATGAATGTTCAGAACTCTGTGGAGTGATTCTATGTAGTACATATTACGGGGAAATAAGATAAAACAAGCTTTGCAGCCTTTACTTACCTTTTCATCACCCCTCAAAAAAGGTATTTTTTTGATTTTCATCGTTTATCGCCCAGCCGGCCATATCTGAGGGTAGGTTTTGGCAACTTTGTGGAGCCATATCTCAGCAACCGTTCAAGCCATTCGCTTCATCTAAAAAGCATTTTACTCCTCTTGGTTAGCTCTTTCAGAAACAGTAAAAACAGTCATTGTATTGTGTTTTTGCCAAGGCACAGCATTTTGCCTTGCCGGGCTTGAAGTGCTGACCTACTTTTTCCTGACGATATCCCTAACACGCGGCAAGGCACAACTTTTTTAAAAAGATTTCTTGTTTATTAAAAAGATATTAATATATTTTGATGAAATTTTCCTTGTTTGCCTTTATAGGATCCAAGTTGGATAACTACACCACAAAACACCATTAAAAATTTTGGACATTTTTTGCTTTCGGAAAGTCGGACATGGCACACCACCTAAGAAAAACTTTTTTATTTCTGTTTTCACAAACGTGCAATTGCACCCACCTGCTAGGTACTCCAGGTGTGGCACGCAGATGTCTGCACTGCTTCTCAGGATGTGGCCACACACCGTCACGACCTCTGACCCGGAAGTGCTTCTGTCAGTCAAGAAGGGTCCCCACATGTCAGACACCAGGATGGCTCTGCTGGCTGGGTCATAGTCGTTCTGCAAAAATAAAACAGCAATGCTTACAGTGAGCTGTATGAAAATGGCTCCACCCATCAAGTCACTTCTATAAGTCATTTTATTACGACAAGAAGGTAAAGGCTGAACAAATTTAAAAGTTATCTGGTATTTACTAGCAAAAATAAATTGCAAATCTTTAAGTGAGCTGCATAAGTAGGCCTCCACCCCTGAGGTGTTGCCAAAAAGTTACACATAACATAAACAGTAGCATGAAACTCTATTATAATTAGTTACACTAGGATGACCAGAAGGTAAAGACTAACAAAACATTCATAAAAGTCTGAATGATGTTCACAGTCACACACACACACACACACATGATGAAAGGAAGGACAAAGGAGACAGCATCTTTCCACACCTCAACCTTGCGAAAGACAACAGGACAACAGGTGTTACAGTACACTATGTAAACCAAATATGTAGAAACAGAGCATACAGTATACACACACAGGGCACTAAATACTCTCTTCTGTCATCCTAAAAACAAGGACATCCTGCAATCTATGCTTAGACACGTTATGAAGGTGTTGGCAAATGGTTTAACATTAGAAATCTATGCTTAGACACGTTATGAAGGTGTTGGCAAATGGTTTAACATTAGAAATCATCATCATTATTATTACAAGTATCTTGTATACTTTTTTACAGCTTCAATGGATTTGCAAATTTTTCACCAATGATTCCAGTTTTTGTACGCAATTACTAAAGCATGCTACAACGTATTTTGTGCCCTGAAACATTATAAAAGAATGACCCACTCACACTATGTCTCGCTCTCTTGGTGGCGGGGCCGTTTTGCGTCTGCAGAAAATACATGACATGCACATGCAAGAGCAACATTTGCATTATTGCTAGAAGCTATGTTTCTCTTATCTATCTCTAATGATATGTTGCACTATTACATGTATGAGTTGCAGTGATTCAGTCAAATATCATGGGAAGTGAATATAACTTAACAGCAGTCTCAATTTCAAGTATTCATGTAGTAATTGGAGGGTAGTAATATATTTCTCCCCAACATTGCTTCGCCATACCTTGTAATGGCTAATAAAACTATCAACACTAGTTCACTTTTATCCGTTGGGTAACCTATATTCGTTGCTTTTTAAAATATGGCATTTGGGGATATCAAGTTGCCGGACGTTGGTTTCAGATTGAAATATTTTCAGGACATTGCTGTTTAAAACTACCACATGCTGACTTGATATGTAAATATCCTGTTTTTAAAAGTACGGATATAGGATGAACCAAGGTGAACCAGCATTTTCTACCAAAGTTTTGTTTTGAGTCATAAATTATATGTATCTAAAGTAAATTTTAAAGTAATTTTTGAGTTACATTCTATCCTGTTAAATCTCTTTATAGGGAAGTGAAATGACAGGGAAATATGACAGTCTACAACAACCACACACTTTCATGCTTCTGTCAATTGTAAGAAGTAAGTTTGTTTCATTGTTTACTAAGACTCTTTATAAGAATGTCTTAGACTCAGAGAGTTCTTACCCTGTCTTCCTCCATTCCTTCAGCCTCCATCTCCTCACAGATAAGAACAGTGGACCAGTTGGCAAACTTCTTGGGAGGGAAGATGTCTGATCTCAGACTGTCTCCAATATATACAACCTGATAACAAGACAACATTATGTACAATAATACAAATTAAAGGAAGACTAAATTTTTTGTTTATTCTCATCTACATGTACATGAAGATGATATTTTTATGAAGATGATACTTTTTCTAATGAGAAAAAAATTCTTCAAAATATCATAATTGCGAACTATAACTAAGAAATATATGTTCTGAGCTGAAGACAGCTTATTCTAATCTGTCAACAATAACAAATAAACAGTCACAGAGTAGTAAATTAATGAATGTATAATATATCTAAACAGTTATCAAAGGTGTGAATACTGAAATGTTTGTGGTGGTTTTATTTTTGTGGTGGCCTCTCCACTGTAAATTCATGACACTGCAAGTATGTGTTTCCTCTGCATTACTAATGCACTACTAGTACAGCATTGTCTCGACTGTGAACTTTAAACAAAGTGAAAACCTCCTTTCCCTTCAACCATAAAATCAATACAGTACATTCTGCACCATGACCAACCTTTGGCTCCTCCTTGCCTGTGAGTTGCCTGAGAAGAATCATGAGTGTTTGCCAGTTGCCCTGAGCGTACCCCTTCCCCCTTTCCAGCTCCTTGACTTTTGTGCCCTCCTGAAAATCCACTGATAAAAGACAGCACATAATTAGACCTCAATGACGATTAGTCATCCAGATACATGTAATAACTATGTCACTAATGAAAGATAACGAATGTTGTCTGAAAAATTTGACCGTTTCTAAAATCATATACAATTGCTTGAGTAACTGCTTTTTTGCCTCATAATTCCACCTCTTTTGAAAAAAGCACTTTCAATTTTAAACTTTTGTTGTATTATAAAGTCACTAGAATTTAGAAACAAAGGGAACAATGCCATTTACTCACCTACAGAGTAGAAGGGTCTCCTATTTGGTGGCTCGGAGAAGAAACCAGGCTTTTTTGAGTTGGTGACGATGACGTCAAAATAGTCTTTCCACTCGTCCCTATTTGGGACAAAAATGTGCGTTAAAAAAAGTTCAAAACACGAACTTCAAAATTCCACTGGTAATGACAGAGAAGACAGATGCTATGTAGTATGTGCAGTATATATAGTGAATAGTGGACTATGGCTTACTGTCCTAAAACTGTGACCCTTTCCAGTAGCATGCAAGCATGTTGGGTGAGTGACAAAGCCGGGATTCCAGCTCACAACTTCTTGGTCCAGAGCTATGGCGACTAACCACTGGACTACAGTACATATGCTACTACGCTTTGGTCTGGCTTTGGTAGATACAAGGAGCTTTTCTATGCACTACAAGAGCACAGGTAAAATGGCATAAAAGATATTCTTAAATTCAAATCTTAAATCTTACTTACCCCAGAACTTTCCTGGCTATATAATCACAGTAATCAGAACAGGAGCTTGTGGCCAGGAAGACAGCTTTTCCTGCAGACCGCAGTTCCTTCAGCCACCGCCGGATGTCCTCGCTGCACTTGTGCATGTAGGTGTAGGGCTCGTCTTTGATTCCAGGAAAGTAGCCACCTGTATGGGCTGTTACAGGGAAAAAATGTTGGAAAATAGTGTACCAGCTTAACTTTATGGATGACAAAACAGTCATGAGACACTAATCTTTACATGAGAGAGAAAAATTTAGCTTGTTTTACCATAAGATTACACCAACACAAGAATTAAAAAATAAATTACAAGTTATACAATGTATGTGTACGTATACCCATCAAATTCCATTTTTCACTAAGTGGCACATTCTTTTCAATGAGTCCACAACAATGAAAAAATATGCCATTATTTATTTTGGTTGCTAATTACATATGTTGAGATATTTTCTATGAGTGCATATTGAAAAAGAAACTTTTCATAATCTCTTGTGCAAGTTCATTTGCCAATACAATTTAGACTTGTAAGGCAGACATTTATTTCGTAACACTCCAGTGACTTTTGTAGAATACTCAATGTAACCACATATAAATGACAATGTACCTGCAAAAGCTTCAGGTTTGTAGGCATTGTTGAAGGCATCAATGGCATCTCTCCACATCTTGCACATCTTTGTTTTTTGCTTTCCTCCCTGTTGGCAAACACAAATTGTTAGAACAAAATTTGAAATTCTGAATGCTTAAACTACTGCTAATAATACTTGACAAAAAATTCTTGTAACACCAATGTTTGTATCAGCACACTTGTACATGATGATGCACAAACCAATTGCAAGAAATTATCCTTTTTTTCTAGAAACACCAAGAAAATAATTGATCACACACTGCTTGTTTTTCCAGGTTGTCGACCATCCGAGCACACAGCACAATGCCGGGCATGTCAAAGTAGTTCTCGTACAGATGATACTTGTCTGAAATGAAAACATCTAATTTAGAAGCACAAAAGGCAGAAGAGCATATCATGAAGATATAAACAGTTTTTGTACTGAATTGACATTGAATCAATCTTTTTCATATGTTACATTTAATTTTTTTCCTTCTGATACTTATCAATACAATCACGATTTTACATACCTGAGTTCTCAAACTTCCCCTTCAGTTCTGCGAAGTGCTTCCACTGTTTTTCCTCTCCGTATGTTGCAACAATTTCTTCTTCAGTCATTTTCTTTGTTCCGTGACTGGCTCTGCAAGATACAGGCTTGTGAACAAATCTTCATAAAACATCAACAAAACTACGATAAGATAAAACACCTGTTTACATACAGTGTACGATTTGACACTGTTGCCAAAAGAAGCTGTAAATCTTTAATTCTTTGTGGTATTTTTACCTCTATGAAATGTCATGGAATGGAGGTTATATTTTCTGTTATGTGTCTCTATCTGTGTAGATGATTACTCAAGAACGGCTCAATGGATTGGTTTCATACTTGTTGTGTTGGTGGGGTGTGATGAAAGCTCGAATCGATGAGATCTTGGGAGCCGTATCTGTCGTTATAATCGATGTAATAATATCAGAAATCACCCCTATATTTGAGATATATTGGTACAGGCATCGTGCTGTATGTGTTTGTTAATGGGCTTAGCTGCAAGCAGATAGTGAGGTGACAGCTGTTTGGGGAACCCCCAGTAGTTTTATTTATGTCTGCTTAGGACTGTTTGAAATATTTGTAACAGTTGGCACAGTAGTTACCTCCATGAAATGTCATGGAGGTTATATTTTCTGTTATGTGTCTCTGTCTGTGTACAAGATTACTCAAGAACGGCTGGATGGATTGGTTTCATACTTGTTGTGTTGGTGGGCTGTGATGAAAGCTCGAATCGATGTGATTTTGGGCGCCGTATCTGTCGTTATAATCGATGTAATAATATCAGAAATCCCCCCTATATCTGCGATATATTGGAACAGGCATCGTGCTTGTTAATGGGCTTAGCTCCAAGCAGATAGTGAGGTGATTTGTATGACAGCTGTTTGGGGAACCCCGAGTTTTTTTAATATGATAATTAGTTTTATTTATGTCTGCTTA